>NW_016175479.1:0-159 GCF_001687245.7 Rhagoletis zephyria
TCTCTTTATATGGAATGAACAGATCGCTTTTGTTCGAGCATGTCCTATGGAGAGTGAAGTACCAAACGTTATAAAAATGCGCAGTTAAATCAAAAATTGTAAGAATAAAATTAAGATCAATTGAAAAAAAAACAATGAATAGAAAAAATTTCAAAGAGA
>NW_016175479.1:9514-9997 GCF_001687245.7 Rhagoletis zephyria
TCTATATCTATATCTATATCTATATCTATATCTATATCTATATCTATATCTATATCTATATCTATATCTATATCTATATCTATGTCTATATCTATACTCTGCAAAAAATGGGACGTGCATGCGACTAAAACCACTTTTGATCTCTTTATATGGAATGAACAGATCGCTTTTGTTCGAGCATGTCCTATGGAGAGTGAAGTACCAAACGTTATAAAAATGCGCAGTTAAATCAAAAATTGTAAGAATAAAATTAAGATCAATTGAAAAAAAAACAATGAATAGAAAAAATTTCAAAGAGAAAGCCCACAAATAGTGGATTTGATGTTTGCGCCGATTGAAAAAGCTGCAGCCCTTCAATACGAAGTTATTATGAATTACTTTATCTTAATGGTTTGGAGGATNTACGAAGTTATTATGAATTACTTTATCTTAATGGTTTGGAGGATGGTTCCGTGCGCAGAAGTGGAAAACTTTTGACTGCCA
>NW_016175481.1:0-9994 GCF_001687245.7 Rhagoletis zephyria
AAATTTCTAAATGGCTTTTCGCATTAAAAAAACCACTACGCTTACTCATTCCTTTAAAAATTATACCAAATTTAAACGCTTAACTGCCGAAAACCCCCACTGAATATGTATGTATGTATATACATAATTATCACACAAACCACACACTCGACAACCAACGCCCCTCCTACACGCACTAAACAGATAACCAACAAATATGAATAGTGTGAACCACAAAATGGACCATCGAGATAATAAGTTGGTCGGTAGCACGTAATTACTTGGGTCAAGCATAAGTCAAATGGGCGGATAGATTGGCAAAGGAGGCAAAATATGTACTAGATATTTTCATATGGATTCACACATAATGACTTCCGTGTGTGTCTGTGTGAATGTGTGTGAACGTGTGCTTGAAAGGATGCGAAAGTACATCACCTAGTTTTAGGCAAAATCAATAACCTCATCACGTCAACAAACGAATAAATCACAAAATAGCCGTGAAAGTATGAAAGTAGATACGTGAATTCCAGTAAAATGTGTGGGTCGTAAGAAAATTACACGCTTGCAAACCCCCCCCCCCGGGCAGCGCAGAGGAATTGTGACCATTGATAGAATGAGCTGAACCGAATACCTTAGATAAACCTATTGACGCCTAGACCTCGCTGGAGTTTCATGCCAATGAATACAGCTGCGTGCCGGGCGGACAAGTAATTGTCAGCACACAAAAAAAAGGAGGCAGTAAAGGATCAAGGTCTACGACTGTGAAAGAGTACGTTTGGAAAACTTGACGCATGATTTATATGAAATCAACAAAAGTTGATAAGGACAACAAACTGCGGCTGATGAGGATGTGTATGTATGTGTGTGCCTTGGACACAAATATCTACCTGCATACATATAAACGCATTGCAAATTAAGAAAACAAAAGCAAAGCTACGTTTTTCTTTCAAGAAGCTTAGATTTGAATGTGTGTAGCATAACATACATATACAAATATATTTGATGGAATTGTGCGAAGTGAAGAGCTGCATTTGCCCAAGGCAACAATTGTTAGTTGTATGTCAGTGTATAAAATGCCTAAACAACATTGAAGTACTTGGTGGGCCAACCAAAAAAGTGCTGGTCAAGTTGACGAGACAATGCTTTGAAATAAGCATTGATTTATTATTATTGAGGTGAATCTTGAGGGTATTTTGTGCTAAGACGGAAGACATTGTTAATTATGCGAAAGATAAACCGCAATGTGTGTTAAGCATTGTATGTGGATAAAGATCGCATGGACGCCAACACGATGAATAAGCCAAGGACGGGCTGAGGCGCTGGTCAACTTCACTGGGACCGAAATATGCCGGTCTGCAGCACTAAGTTTCAGTAAAAGAAGATCTAATAAAGACGCATAGCTATCTCCCGATTGAAAACCCGGAAACCAAATCCACCATGTTTTGATAGGCGGCAGACAAGTTTCCAGAGCAATAAACGAAAACCTAACATAAACTGGGACCACTAAGAGACAGCCAGAGTACTTACTCCTCAACAAATTGGTATAGTACATAAGTGGAAAAAGTAAGCTCTTTGCAAGATATTCCATTGAAAATTATTTTAAAAAAAAGCTGCAACTAACTTGGCAGAACAATTTTTTTTTACTATGAATATTCCCCACAGTTTTTTGCCGCTTTCCGAAGGTTCAGCTCCCCCTTATATGAATATAATGATACCTCTTTGTATTAAATTTTTTGAACACCCCATTTTAGCAATCGAATTCCATTTTTAACGGCAGCCAACAAAATATTTTTCATGCCACCAACTTTTTCCGCCAAAATATGCTTTGATGCTTTTTTTCTTGTTTTCAGTACAATTTTACATGTACTGCCCAGCGTGGCATTTGGAAAAAAATTTCACTTTACTAAATAATAAAAGTAGTGGTATACAAACAAAAAAAAAAGCAAAGCCGCCGCAACCAAAGAATGCAGTTAACAAGTAGTAAATGTGTGGCCTTTATACAAGGAAAGTATTTGCAATAACATGCATATGCACAAGCATACATACATACATATGTAGTACAGTAGAGTGGCCATAATGTTGTAGGAAAAATTTTAAAGTCGCCCATTCAACATTTTCCGCAGGGTAAGAAATATAAGGTTAGGAATGAAAATGAAGCAGTAATTTTTTGAAACGGGATTCCGTTCCGAGGAAAATAACAAATTGAATCATTGTAATCGAAATTTTCATACTACGCGACAATAAAACGTTCTCGTATGCTTCCCAATTTTCCTTTGCTAAAAATTACATAAAATTAATTTTCAAACTAACTGTGAAATCGGCAAGAAATCTTGACACGCGACATACATAAACGCGACAAACATCGACATAAAATCAGAATGAGGGCAGCAAAAAGTGAAAATATACAAAACTTGGTGAACCCGCGGGGCATTAAAATGTCAAAGTTTAATAAAACTTTTAAAACAGAGCTCTCCTAAACACAGTTCATAAATGAATATTTTTGAAACCCATTTCAATTGATTCCCATCTTTTAATAATTCATTTAAATTATTTTAATTTTAGTTTTTCATAAGGTGGCAATCCTCTCCAAACACCTAAAAAAATTCTAAATGTTCATACTAAAAGATTTATAAACACTTTCTTTTGAAACCAATATTTAAAAGTTTCATATAACTTGTGACAAGTTAACAAATTCGACTTTCGAAAATAGGTGGCAATTCTCTTTAAAATATATTTTACTACCAACTTTTCGTTTTAACTCCTCCAAACTATGTAGCTAGGAACACGAAATTTCGCACTATTCAACAGTGTACTACAGTGAAGATGGCAAAGATCGGGTCACTATGACCTATAGCCCCCATACAACTGATTGTTCAGATATGGAGTTTTACTGTAGAACTCCTTTATTTGGGCAGCTAAAATCGAGACATTTCGTGAGCTATTTCCTATAAGCTTTATCTCCTATACCACTGATGGTTCAGATACAAGTTTTTGGTATAACTCTCTCATGTAGGAAGCTAAAACCATTAAGCTGTGTTACCGGTTTACATACCGATCACACAACAGTGAAAATCACTCTAGATTGCTGCTGATTGTTTAGATATGATTTTTTATATATGTATGTATGTCCTCTATCTATGTATGCTGTTAACATAGAAATTTTTTCAAATGCAGAAATCTGTAAAATAATTTTCTGACAGCGCCGCTCTTACTTAGTTTTAATAAATTTTTTTTTTCTTAGCCTTATTTTTTTCAATATTTGGATTTTATTGTTTTAAACATAAAAATATTTTATTTAATTTCATTTATTTTTTTCTTTTAATTATTTTTTTCATTTTATTTTCTTTTAAAATATTTGTTTTTTGTTTTATTTTTTCGCTCTTTTTTGGGAACTTATGCATGTGTTTTATTTATTTTTTTTTATAAATACTCCTATTTATTTATTATTTTAATTTAAAATGTTATTGATTTTCTAAAAATTTAGGATCTTATTTCATTAATTTTTATTTTTTAATTAATTTATTTTTCTTTATTTAATCTAAGTTTCTGTGGGCATTAGTAGTAGTCGAATCTAGTTTCAATCGACGCTAATAAAACAAAAATTCCACCTAACAAATGCACATAAAAATATTAACATAAATATAAAAACATAATTTAATTTTCTTTTAATTTTTTAGCCGACTTCAAAATAAGCCGAAAGGTTATCAGTTTATCAAAATATATTTTTATATATGTTACCGGACAATTTTGGACCACGTAAACCGTTCACGACAATTCTTTTTTGGAAAGTGGTACTTTAAGTGTGGTCCCATAATAATTTGGTTTAGTTCCGGTCACTGCATGATGAAAAAATTGACGGTACTCCTAAATTTGTATAGTGTGAGCATTGAAATCGGTTGTGTATTTTTTTTTTTTTTTTAATTACTAAGAATTTTTTTTTGTTTAAAAAGAAAAAATATATATTTTTTATTTAATTTAATTTTTAGAAAACTTACTGCTATAAGAGGACCAGAATAACGCTGAGACCCCCTCGGTAGCAGATCTTTTAATTAGTGTTTCGAAAGACAGAAAAGACCGTTTGTAATAGTTGCCAGAATTGCCGCGTTAGTGTTGCCGTTTGCGATAAATCTCGAATGTACTTAAATATAATTCGTCATAATGGAAGTTGTAGGTTTTTGGTTTATTGACACAAAATGTGAAAATCTACCAACCTATACTCACTTTTGTACACGGAATCACTGAATCTCATATTAAAAAATATGCTNAACTATGCCACACAGTCATTTTACAACTTCACTTACCATTTGGCCCATTTCGCAAAGCCTTTTTAGTTTTGGTCGTCTGCGTGCATGAAAATATTGAAACTGAATGCCAATTGGAAGCGAATGCCTGCAATTTGAAATTTTGCACGCTGCCGCTCGAGATACATTCACTACATTTTACGCCTGCAGTAGCTGCAAATGTTTTTCACTTGCTGTTAAATGCAGTCCACATTCAGAGAATTTCATTTCATTTTACTTTTCTTTGATGTTTTTGCTTCAATGCATTTATGCTTTTTCAATAAACATAAAAGGCTCAAACGTTTGAAAATCGGAAATAGAAACACTCTGTCGGCTGCATCGATAACCTATGCATGCAACCAGCAGGTAGAAAGTATGCGCCATTTTATTTCTCTATTCGCAGCTCGCACCCATTTAGTGTTTGCGCAGCCAAGCATGTGCTTCGACAAAATTGCCTAACTAGAAAAATATGTTCATTGTACGCTGAAGGTGCATACTATTCCGGTTTACTTTTATTTATATTTCCTCCGTGGTGCTTCGCACTAAACATTTTTGTAGGTTTCTTATGTCTCGTTTTGTTTATTTAATTATTTATTTTTATTTTTTTCTAACTCACATGGTTTACAACTTTACTCTCTTTAGTATAATGTGATACTACAGGGCGCATACGTGTTATGGATTTTAATGCAAGGTTTTGGTATTCCGTTTGCGTGAATTTTTATAAAATTTAGTATGTAAGTATATTTTGAATCTCTGATAACAAAATTATATAAAATGTTAAAAACTAAAAATGGCACATCTAATATATGTATTTTTAAAAATATTTTTTTTATTTTATGAAATTCAATATTTACAAGTTTTTAGTTGGCTAGTGCGACTTTTTTGTAATATTTCAAAAATTCCCAATTAAAATAACGAGTACCAGTTCAAGTATTTGACAGCATATGGCCTTGATTAATATTTTATACAGAGGGTTGCCACCTGCTTAAAAGGTTAAAATTAATTAATTAGGAAATTAAATACATTGTTGGTATCGATCGAAAGGTCTTCAGACCAATTTCTTTAAAGATATTTTAAAGAAAAAATCCAGTAAATTCATTAACAAGTTCAAACTACTATTTTAATATGGTTATAAGGCAAGAGAAGGCTTTACTTAGACATTTTTTTTAAAGAATTGCCTCCTGCTCAAGAAGTTAAAATAAATGTTATTAGTATTTTAATTAATTTTTTTTATAAACATACATACTACATGCAAAGCTGCCGATCAAAACTGTTTAAGAAAGCTTTATTCTTTTATTTAAATTTTTTAAGAGGGTTGCCACCTGTTATCAAATTCGGAATCAATTAAATTAACAAGTTAAATGGAATACTTAAATATGGGGGTCAAAGAATAGAAATTTAAAGGTCTTATTTCGAAAGAATGCATGAGGTTGGTTGCCACCTTTTTGAAATGCAAATTAATTTTGCTGTGTTAGTTTGAACATATTTTAAAAGAGAGTTCGTCAGGGAATTAGAATTGTGTGACCGATAAATTTACATATCCATACATATGTTGGTATTTAAAGCATAAAAGTGGCGCCAAACGCGTTTATTGTTTCGCTGTAAGTTACAAACAAACAACCAACTTAAGTATTTTCATGAATATCAACATTTTTTTATTATTAATTTAAAGTAATACTAGAAAGTAATTCATTACTGTATTCACCGGAATTTCGAGTGCCATCACTAGTAGTTACAAATTGCATAAAGCTTTTGCGTTACAAATGCCACTTCAGAAATACGGCTGACGCATTAGTGATAACTTGTGCCATTAATCATGTTTACCAAAAACCTTACAATCACTTTCAAAAAAAAAACCGGTAAGTGCCATTCTTTTTAATACTTGACAATGGCGAAAATTTTTTGCTGCAAGCTTAAAATTTATGAAAAGTAAAACCAACCTAAAATTCCAACAGATACTTTTATAATGAATAAAAAAAATGCAGAAAACATTTTAGTGGAAAATATTTGCCCGCATTCTTCTACGAAAAACCCAGATATGCAATTTCACAAAAAACAAAACGCCAGCACCAAAAGTGAAATTAATGCCACTTACGTTCACCTACAGCCACAACAAACAACTGATAAAACCGAAAATACACCACAGCAAACGGGCAACGATAAAACACAAAAAACTACAACAATTCGAATTTAATCAGCTACATCAAAGGATCATTTATTACTTCCACTTTAATGGCGGTGTGTAAGCGGAAATGAAACCCTTTTTCAATACACGAGCACACAGGCCTACATACTTGCTGGTATATACATGCATACATAAATATGTACATATGTATGTGTACATATATAACCTGGTGCCAACGGCTAGCCACGTACATAGTTGGCAAAGGTAAAGCCGGAAGTGTATACGTGTACCGTTGATAATGTTGTTATTGTTTTCGTTGTCTCTGTTGTTCTTGTTGCCGCTATTGCTGTGGCATCGAAGGCATTGCGCTCATAGGCAATTTTAAGTCGAATGAATGGCAGCAATCGCTTTGGTCGATACGCTGGTTGATTGCTTGGTTGCCTTATCAAAACACCATTTGTCCTTCGAGTGTCAGAGGTAAAGTGAAATGGCGTAAAGTTTTCGAAATGGCATTACAAAATTATCAGAGATGTAACTTTGCATATTTGTGTACCGAGGGTGTTCACATACAGGCCACTGGAAGGAGAAATTTAATAACATTTTGTACTGCTGTAAACTAAAGTTAATGCTTGGCTTTCCTTCGTAACAATATCAGAAATTCTACAACATTTTTAGCTCAATTGCAACATTTTGCTGACAACTGCTGGTGCTTTAGTGAAGTATGGGGTTTTGGTGTTAAGAATTGTACACTGAATATTTTGAGGCTTTTTTTTGCAATACATATATAAATTTGAAAAGTTGTGATTTTGTGTGGGGTAAACAATTTTAATTTAACTCCGAGCCAAGCATTAAGTATCGTCCTTACAAATTATTTCGATTAGTGGATTCACTAGACGTGTTAAGCGGCGCAATGTCTTGATGTCTTAAAATTTTTTATGGTAAATTACGATTAAAATGCTTTTAGGGGATTCACAGCTAATTAAAAATTTCCTACAGTTTAAAAACATTTCGGCTTAGTTAAAATTTAATAAAAAATATTTACCGTTTTTTACTTTGAAGAATTTTAAGAGATTAAGATATTACGACGTTTAACAAGTCTATGAATTTCGTAAAGATATATTTTAATACGCTAACACAAATTTTGTCCGCCTTCGTTTGGCGATGGCACCGTATCATTTTTAAGTCAAAAAAAATATATTTTTTCGTAGATAAGGATAGTTTTTATGGTTTCAAAATTAGTTGAAAATTACGGCCAAAACCGTCATATAAACATTTGTGTATAGTTGTTGTTGCAACCTGTCCAATTTGAGTTGTTTTCGAATTTTGCAACTTTGTAATAAAAATAAATGTGATAATGAAGACATAAATGATAACGATTTAAACAAAACGGTGAAGGAAAAATTGAAGATAAAGACGAATATTACAACAATGAGAAATACAAGGAAATTTATCGAGTTATCGTAATGGATCGAGTTCTTTGAACATATCGAGTTATCGATATTTATTTATTAACTTAAATTTTGTCGATTTGTCGAATCGAAGTTTTTGGAATTTTCAAAATATATCGTTGTCGAAATTTCAGGGTTGTATATATTTATCACTCACTGAATTTTATCGTGTTACCAGAGTGTAACTAGTTACTAAAATTTGTCGATAGCTTTCAAAAAATATGACACTATCAAAATTATATCGACTTATCAATTTATATCGAAATATATACATATACGATTTATCGAGACCTCAAAGTACACAGTTTTCGAAATTAGCGTTTTATCGAATTTTGCTGAGTTATCGGATTTTAATGTTTTTGAAATTCATGGAATTATCGATATATGTCAAATTATCAAAATTTATCGACAGAGGGTCGAATTTCGACAGTACCTGGCACTCCTAGTATGTTTAAAATCACAAATTTATAACCAAACATAAAAACCTGGGGGGGATTAGAAAATACCACACACTACCCTAAAGGTATGGCAGTTAATTGTGTCTGATATGACACATAGCTCCATATTATATGTCATACCATAAATAATCGTAAGCACAACAAAAGTAAGCATTGTTACAACAGAAATTGTTGTTGTAGCTCAATAAAAAGCGCTTACAACACAATGACGACAAACAGCAGACAAGAATAGAGCACAAAGGTGAAACAAACGACCGGAAGGAAAATTATACATTTGTGTGAGTGTGTTACAATAAAATTTTCTATAGCTGTAGCTGTAGTTTACTAACAGCGCTCTTACGAGATATGAATTTTCATATGTAAATACTACTTTTTTGTAGCTGCTCGTATGTACCATATATTAGAACGTATCAGAAAAGTAGCATTTACATATGCATCTACATATCGTGTAAGAGCGTTGTAAGTATTTTACTACAAATGTACTCTATCTACGTACATACATACAAACAAACATAAATAGTACACACATAAGGAAATATACCGCTTAGGTGATTTAACGCTAGAGTTGGGCACTTTAGTTATTTTGAATGAGCCGTTCAGTTGTAATTCGCTCACCTTATCGAACTAGTTCTTTAGGTCATATAGTTCATTTAGTTCAGTTTACGAATACAAACATTTACATATCGACACCTCTGTAGAAGATCGACCTATCTCGGCAGCCAGTTCGAAATGGCCCTACCTCAACATATTTTCAATATATTTTCAGTTCAGATATGGCGTTTTTAAATTCTAAATTAGGGCGTTCGATCTTCCACTCATATTACTATCATACATATAACATACAAATCAGAAACTTTTGTACTCACTTTTACGTTACCATGAAGGTCTGATCTCTGTGTTTTTTGCAAATAAAACTACGTTATTTCACTTTCTGGACAAACGTTTCGCTAAAACTATCTTAACTTCTTCAGAGGCAATTCCGTTCAATTAAATCTGTCACGTACCATAAAATACAAAAATTTATTATAACCAAAATTATAAATTGAAACATAAACCATTATTTTTGGCATTTCGGCTTACTCAAAGATTTGTCTTAGACCAATTTAAAGCTGGTTCTGATAATTGCATTGAAGGTTTTTTTTTTTTTATCAAATTATTGCTCTCGCTTTTCATTGCAAGCCAACATGATTTAATTTAGTGAGACAGTTTGCTGAATATAAAGTATGTATGCAAATACATATATATTGAACCGCTTTGCGCTTGAATAACGTTGGGAAAAAAATCAAAATATTTCCAAAGCCAATGTCCTGTGACCGCACGTCGAGATATTAATGCATCCACAGAGAGTAATAGTTTGGTGCGGATTTTAGAGCGGTGGCATCGTTGGTCTACCTCGGAGATGTGATTTGACGCCATTAGACTTTTTTGTGGGATTCCGGTCTATGTTATGTGAACAATCCATTAACGGTTAAGACCCTTAAGGCGAAGCTAGCCAAGGCCTCATTAATAAAATAATAATATTACTGGTTTACAGAAAACATGTTCAATGGATGCCACTTTCCAATTCCTATATATGTAGAATCGCTCGCTGATTTCGAAAATCTATTTGGTTTTTAATTCTATGGATAAATTTCCGAGATATTTTCAATTTACCATTATTCAGCTTAAAACAAAAATTGGTTCCACTTAATTACGTATATCTTA
>NW_016175482.1:0-9990 GCF_001687245.7 Rhagoletis zephyria
AAATAATAATAATGTTGCACTTTTAACGCGTATGTAGCTCGAAGTAATCAAATGTATGCACATACATACATTAGGGTTGTCCAAAAAAGGTAAAGACAAAATTTTAATTCTCTCATCGCCTAGAATTATTCTACGAATACCGAAATGAGTATACCCCTGTTATTTTTTTTTGAATACAAAAATACTTAGAGGTCGCTCAAAGTTTTCCATTTACCTACTTTATATGGGAAAGAACCACTTTTCGTGGAAATGTTATCGAATTCTTGAAAATCAATATTTTTCTGTTTCTCTTCAGAAGACTTGCATTCTTTAAGATTAACAATTTTTTATAAATCTCCCAAAAGTACTTAAAAATGCAATGGGGGTCTCATAAAAACTCGTAAGTGTTAAAAAATGGTGAAATAAACAATGGGTAATCGAGTAAAAGATATGAAATTTGAGAAAAGCAGTTTCTTAGTTTTTATTCATAAAGCCCATTGTTTGAGACTTAAGTTTATTTATATATTTCTAATAATTTTCTTTAAAAGTATAATTCAATCTATAACAGAAACCAGATAAATAAGTATTTCAAAGCTTGCACAAATTTCACAAAAATTAATCAAACTTCAAAAAATTTACATTAAAATTTCAAACTTTGCAATCCGCATTTTTAGAAAATTTTATGGCATGTAGCTTTGTAGCACCTTCAATACAGTACAAGTTTCAAGTAGCTAAAAATTACCGTTGATTTTTGATAATTTTTTCTCGAGGTGTTGCGCATTTTTTTCCATACAACGCATGAACAAAATTTCTTTTTATATGGAGGAAAATTCAAAACTCCCGACAAAAAAATTCACAAAAATCTACGGTAATTTTTAACTACTTGAAATTTGCACTTTATTAGACTAACATTGAATGGGTACTACATAGTTTCATTCTTTAGTTATATGTAGTTACCAAATCATTTGTTGAGAGAAATACTATATATTTCAAGCGTTGACACAATTTTGAGCCTGAGCCACCAATTTAATTATACTTTACGATCAAGAATAAGAAAATTAAAAATTGCCCTTGCCAAATATACAGGGTGTCCTAGATCACCCGTCCACCCCCTCAAAAATGGAGTTAAATGGTTTTTATTGAAAACCGCAAAAATTTTACCTGCTGAATCGGGGATGCTCTATCTTTTGGTGGTATTACGGACTTCCGATTGCAACCCGGAAGTGGGTTTAACTGACCGGAAGTCCATTTTTCCAAGTTAGATATACATGTTTTTACTACAGATTCAGATTCTAAGGATAAAAATACGTAACTTTTGTTTGAAACATTTTTCACAGAAGTGCCCTTTTCAATCTCTAAATGACCCTCGAACTTCAATTTGCCCTGGATGAGTGAACATTTTTTTATTGGAAAACGAAACAACATGAATTACCATGTCGAAGATGTTCTATCTTCTGGTCGTGTTACAGACTTTTAGTTTCGTCCCGAAGTGGGTTAAACTGATCGGAACTCCATTTTTTAAATGCGATACACATCTTTTTACCACATATTTGAATTCTGCCCATAAAAACGCATTCCTTTTTTCTTAAGCTTTTTCCGGTTTAGGCCGGGAAGGGGGTTAAACTAACTGAAAGTCAATTTTTTTAAATAAGAGTCCAGGACGAGTTAAAGTTAGGAGGTCATTTGTAAGTTGAAAAAGGCACTCCCGGGTAAAAATTTCGTTTTTTTATCCTTAAAATCTGAATCTGTAACAAAAACATACATGTTTTATTAAATAAATAGACTTTCGGTCAGTTTAATCCACTTCCGGTAGATATCCTTGACTTTGTAATTCACATTGTTGTGTTTTCTAAAAAAAACATTTTCACTCATTCAAGTCGGTCATACCACCAAACGAAATGCACATTAACATACTCGTAATTAGGTATATTTTTTTAACAAGCAGATACTTAACAATATGGCATGTACGTACATTAGGGTGGTCCAAAAGATGTTAAGTCGGGGTTTTAATGCTGTCACCCCCTAGGATTATTCTATACAGAAAACATATACTCCTGTCTATATAAATTATTGCGCGAAGAGATTTTTTGTCCAGGATAAAAGATATGTGCCGTTCGCGCGATTTTCAAAAAGGAGGCATCAAACTAAAAGCTTTGGACTGCAGATGTGCAATAGGGTTTTACTTTTTTGAAAAGAGTTCCCGCCTTATAAAAAATTCTATTCAAATTATTTTAAAAGATTAAACAATTCTTACAGACTGGGTATCAATCGAAATGTTTTGAAAAGCTTTGTTTCTTAGCTGAACTATAGAAGGGTTGCCACCTATTTAAAAATCATATTAGTTAAGAGAAGTATGTATCACCATATGCATGCCACACGAAAGGGGTTTCAGAAAGAAATAGTTTGAAACTATTTTGAAGAGGGTTGCCACTTGCTTCAAATGTCGAATTTAGTTTACTTATACACAAGTTGTACGAAATATTAAAATATGGATGCCAAACGAGGGAGTGTTAAGAAATCTTCAGTTTGAAAGCTAAGAATATTTTTGAGGTGTAGGAAGAGGGTTGCCAACTGTTTAAAAGTTAAATTCAAATTATTTTACAAGTTAAATAAATTATTAAAATATGGGTATCAATCGAAGAGGGTTTGAAAAATTTTTATTTCTGAACTGTATTTAGCGGGGTTGCGACATGTTTGAAAGTTAAAATTCCACTTAAGTCATCAGTTAATTTAAATATAAATCGCAGTGTCCGGCGAAAGAGAGTTAACAGTGATTAAGCTTGAAAATGCTTTTGAAGAGGGCTGCCACCTGTTTGAAAGCTCTGACTGAATTAACTAATGCAAAAAGTATATGAAATACAAAAATACCGTAGCCAAACGAAAGAATGTTTAGAAATCTTTTGTTTGAACATTTCGAATATATGAAGAGAGATGCCACATGTTTAAATTGAAATTTATTCAAATTATTCAGTAAGTTAGGTGAACTACTAAAAGATGGTTATACATCGATATGTGTTTGAAAGGGATTTGTTCCTGACCTCTACTTAGGAGGGTTGCCAATTGTTCGAACAATCATCAGTTTATTGAAATAATACACGTGTAGCACAATGTCAGATGAAAGAGATTTAATAGGATCTTAGTTTGAGGATACTTTTGAAAAGGAATTTCAACAAATGAGAGGTCAAATTAAAGACTTCATCCTGTAGATGTTTGATAAAGTTCTAGTTTTTTAATTAAGAACTTTTTTCATCGGTATAGAGTAATTTAGAATTTGATGAAATTAAAAACATGCACTATTCGAAACTGCTCTTCACTCAAAAACGGCTGAACGATTTTAGATGAAATATGGCACTCGGATCTCTTAAAACTCTGACTAACATTTGGAATATTTTTTAAGTTTTTGAAATTCAAATTTAGGTGGTTTAACGCTATGCGGATTCACTAGTTTTTTTTATTTTAAAACCAAAATATATTTAGATGTCACTCAATGCGCTCACTTTTTTCCATAAATTTATTTTATATAGAATAGGTATAGGTATATGTATAGAATTCTTGAATATTTTTCGATCGGAAAACTCTGTTTACTTTCAAGAGAAATAACAAAAACAGGGATATATTTTTGTCCATGTGGAACAATAATAGGTGATCACACCATTAAAATTCGGACTTTAGGATTTGCACATGCATTTTTGAACCATCCTAATGTACCTATACTATATACTACAAAAGTATTGGCACAGAGAATTTTTCGCAATATATGCAAAGTTTTTTATTCTAATTTATCTACATAAAAACAAAATCTCTAAACTTGTGCATTCAATTTTAGTATAACAAAGTGCAAGTTTAAAGTATCTAAAAAATCGCGGTGATTTGTGGCAATTTTTTTAGTGGAAGGTGTTGCTCATTTTCTCCATACAAAAAATAATTATCGAACATACTTTGTATGGAAGAACCTGAGTGAAAAAAATGCCAAAAATCATTGCGATTTTTTAGCAACTTGCACTTTGATACACTAAAATTAGATGGGCTATAAAACTGCATACTTAGAATTTTTTTTAAAACTGAATAGAAAGTTGCAAATTAGTATGGAAATTTCAGAGATATAGTTTTTGGTGTAGGACGAAAAAATTTTCGAAAATAAAATAGAATGAAACACTTTTCAGATATTGCGAAAAATTCTCTGTGCGAATACTCTTATGCGGCACTGTATATGTAATTACGCCCCTGCCATAGGACTTTTTTAGCAATATTTTTTTAAAATAAGTTTATTTAGGTATGTGCGCATGAAATAATCTTATTTTTTCGGTATTTCATTTCTTATATTTATTTCGTACATACGTGCATACATATGTATGTATTTGTTCAAAGTATATATTAGGGTGGTCCAATATAAGTAATTTTAATGCCCTCTCCCCCTAGGATTGTCCTATATCGAAAAAAATACCTCAATACTTTTATTTTGAAATTAAAACAAGATGTATATTTAGAGGTCGCTCAAAGTTTGCCATGTATTTTATATAGGAAAAAAGCAACTTTTCGTATAAATGGTATGGAATTCTTGAAAATCAATATTTTTGATCTGAAAACTCTGGTTCTCTTCAGGAGACTTCCAATAACAATACCCAATTGCTTATTTAACCATTTTTTAATTCTAAAGATGTTTTTATTTTTCGCCCATTGCTTTTTCTTGCATTTTCTGAGGATTTCGGCGGACCAATAAATTATAATTACTATAAAAATTGGTTAAATAAATAATTGGGTATTATTATTGGGAATCTCCTGCAGGGAAACAGAGTTTTCCGATCGAAAAATATCGATTTTCGAGAGTTCTATACATTTCTACGAAAAGTGATTTTCCCCCCCATATAAAACACATGGCAAATTATGAGCGCTTTGAGCGACCTTTAAATATTTTTTGATTTCAAAATAAAAAAATTGGGTACATCTTTTTTCGGTATAGAACATTCCTAGGGGGTAATTCCGCTTTTACTTTTCCACACGCATTTTTGGACCACGCTAGTATATATTCGTAATGAAGTAAAAATTCCACGCACGCAGCGTAAAACGCACTTACTTATTTTTCGCAACCATCAATACCAACACAGGCTGCCTAAGGACGCCCAAACACATACAAACACTTTCGTTAATACATACATACATACTTACTTACATACATACATGTTTATGACTCTATGTATTGAAATTGAAAAAGTCTCATTGGTAGAGCGGGTGGTGTGGACTAGATAAATACGCTGTAGTAAAAACAGAAAATTTAGCAAATGCGAGTATTACGCACTACTTCCTATTGACATGTTGCATACAGCATTTGTTGAAATATGAGTGGCGGTTGATTATGGTTGTGGCGTTGCGAGTGGAAAGCGTTTGCTTGGCTTGACATCCTGCCGGCGCAAGCTCGTTCATACATTTTCTGCCACTTCAGCGCGCCTCAGTCTACGGCCATGCTCTATATATTTATGGTCAAAAACAAGACTTGAAGCTACGCGAAAACTTTTCTAGCACAGTGCAGTGAAGAAGCGAGAAGCAAAGTACTACACTACCAGTTGCCACATCCGACGTTATAAGCCAGCAGCACACTTACGTGCATATGTACATATGTATGTACATTCTTATACATTTTGCTACGCAACACGACTTAATTAAGAACAAAGCAGCTTAGTAGTTGTTAAGATGTGGCCAATAGAAGAAGCAAGAAGGCACACATCCATACATACATACATACATACATGCATACTCGTTTGCACGCTCATGTACGCTTACGCTTAAGTAAAAGAAGTTATTCCAGCCGACGCGCTTGGAATAACAAAAATTAAATTTAATGAAATTTAAAGTAGCATTAACTGTAGATATCCCTGCAAAAATCGCGACTACTCCATGCATGCGTGTAAAGAGTACTCCCTAAGGATCAAGGAGTACTCCAATATTAACCACAATTCATATAAAAAGTATGGTCCAATTAACATTGCGATGTCCTAGGGCAGGACCATATACTCCATCCCTGCATTACATCAGAGTAGCACAAAACTATTCCAACATATTAACAATGGCATTGTTGTTATATTTTTTCGTTTGTACACGCTTTTGTTCTTCACTTCTCAAATGCTTTTTCGAAATTAATAAAAACCAAGCCAAAAATTAAAAATTACATGTTGCCTCTGATGGCATTCGAACCCGAACATGCTGGGAGCTAATAACTAACAGCGAGCATCTCTACACGTTCAGCTACAGCCAGACATGCAAATGTGCTTTCAAATGATCAACTTCAATGACATTTCGTTAAAACACGAGCAGTGATCGGATAACAAACAATAAGCTGGCGCAGAGACACGAGTTGGTCCGATACAGCATGACAGAGGAACACTTTTGTAAGTACTCCAATTTACCACAAATAGACTACATGGTCCAACGATTTTTGCAGATATATAGCAATAGCATTATACCTAAAAGCATAGCGAAGAATAAAAACAACGTGCAGTTTAGAAGTGAAAGAGAATAACAAAAATTACGAGTATTAAAAGAAGAGAAGAATATAAGAAAGCGCTAATGCCAGCTGCAAAATGTTCTAAGATGTACTTGTATGTACCCTGCAGGAAATGTATCTAACTATAAGCTAACTTTAAGTTGATTAGGAAGGAGCTAATAGTCACTTATTATCTGTATATTTTCTTTGACGAAAGCTAANTATTTTATTACATTTCATAGTTTCCATATTCTGCTGTAGGTGGGACCATATTCGAACTCCGTCAGACATAACTTCAAAATGATAATATGAAATTTCGATTTTCCTTTTATTTGTCCTCAATTCGAAAAAGTATTTGCGAAGTGCAGGATATTTATAATAGAAACGCGTTTAAAGAAAACAATCTCCTTCATTACTCCTGCATTATTTGTCAACTAGTTTGAAGTTAGCTTCTTGTAGCTAACTACAAGTTATATGCTTTATAGAAATGCCACAAAAAAGCTAACTGTAAGTGGGTTATTTTTTATCAATTGATCATTTTTTTCTGCAGGGTATGTATATGTAGGTACACATACAACTACAAAACGGTTTTAATACTAATGCAATACACACACAATGCGACTGACGCACCCCTGCAAAAAATGGGACTAATCCGGGATGACTCCGGGAGCAATCGCAAAGGAGCATGCGACTAATACCACTTTTGATCTCTTTATATGGAATGAACTGATCGCTTTTGTTCGAGCATGTCCTATGAAGAGACTAATTGTTCACCTTTATACCCGAACGGGTATAAAAAGCGACTAGTCACTTTAAAAAAATAAAAATAAAAATTTGCGCCAGCTGAGATTCGAACCGGGGTGCTCAGTTTTGTTAGTCGAATACTCTCTCTGCGAGCCAACGCCGCGCATGAATTTTCATTGACTAAGTGCGTATATATCATTAAATCGTTAATAGTACCCGTTAGAGATGAGTTGGGGACTAATTGATCTCCAATTATACCCATAAGGGATGAGTCGAGACCAATTGATCTCCCTTAGTACCCGTATGAGACTAGTTGCGACTAATTAATGCCCAATTGTACCCGATTGAGAGCAATCTCGGAATACTCTCTTTAGAGATTAGTCGCACAATTTTTTGCAGGGACAGTGGAGAAACCTAGGCTTTTATAAAGCTCAAGTAGGTGATATATCCCCGTTGAAGTGGATGTTTCTAATCTGCGAAATTTTACTCAAGATAAGGCATAAGGCAACGCTGGATTCCTCATATCATACGAATGAACACAAACGCTGTAAACCTCAAAGTATCCAACACGCTTCCTTATAGGTATTTCCAATTCGTGGCAGTTGGCACAGAACAGAAATGACTGGCGTACTTTATTGGATTCGGTCAAAATTGCCTCGACAGTTAGCACCCTACAATAAAACTAGGATCTAAAGTGCATGTAAAACTAATACTGAAAAGTTGTATTTTTCACACACAAAATTTTTATATGTACTCAATTTTCTAGGATCAATCAAAACGCTCGAAACCAAGAATACATTGAATGCACCATGCGACAAAAACAAAAAAACTTTCGAAACACACGAAACAATCAATATATTTACGAAACAGTGGGCCATATATAGCAAAACTGCTTTTTAATTTTTTTCTCTGACGTCAGAATTTTTTTTATAAAGATTTTGCAGTTTCCAAAAATTATCTAAAAAAATTAATTCCAATTTAGAAAAACAGTACGGGCACCAAATAAAATTTGTTGGCTTACAAAGGCCAATAGCTATTGAAAATGTCCTTTAATTAATTTAATTTTTTCAACGAATAAAGTTAGAAGGACAAAATTCGAGGATGTGGTCGAGAGCATATTAGTCCTTAGCATATATTTTTTTCTAAAATAATTTTAAGGATATACAATGATAAAATGTGAAAAGGACATTTTCAATATCTAATCATCCCTATACACCAAAAAATTTAATCGGCCTTTATTCTACAAAATGGTGTCTTTAATTTGAAAGTCATACTTTTTTCTACTCTGCGTTGAATTTTTTTAATAATTATTTGAGGTAACTACTTTTTTCAAATTTTAAAGTCCTTCAAAAAAGAAATTCTGACGCCAGAGAGAAAAACTAAAAACGCGAATATATCAAATTTTTTGTGGGTAAAATTTACTGTCGCAAGATGTTACATGCCATTTAAGTATTATGCAGGCTCAGATTACTTAAATTCCTATATTATCATTTTTTAAACCCTTCTCATATTTTAAAGTTATTGAGGTTTTTTTCACGTAAAATTACAATTTTTTAGGAATTCAGAAGTTAAATTTTAGCCAAGTAAATTTAGATCAAATTGGTACGAAAAAAAAAAATTATTTGTAGTAGCGAAGTTTACTCCTACTTGACACGTAGATCATGGATCCGCAGTCTCTCTCCTAAATTTCATACCGGAACATTCCGCCATCTTGGATTTTATTATTTTTTTTTTGTGTTTTTGTGATTGCAAGATTATTTTGCATTTGTACACAAATTTGTAGATAATTTAATTTCCCACATTTTTTATACAAACTTAAAAAAAAAAATTCTTATTGCAAATAATTAGCAAAAAGCGCGAAAAATGTTTGCATTGTCACGGTTTTCGCCATTTTTCTACAAGTTCTGATAAAAATGCGTAGCATATTCAAATGCCAAAGTTGTAGGGAGCTTTTATCTTTTAGCGTTGGGTTCTCGGGTGGCAAAAAATTTGTAAAGCAAAATCTAGTTTACGGTTAGTTTAGATGCCATATTTGAGACGCCATGTTGAATTTTTCAAAGGTCTCACGTCTTTTTGCCAACGAAAAATTTTATAACTTTAAAATATGGGGAGATTTAAAATACTGTAGCTGTTTTTGACATCGGTGGACAAAACTCCTTCAAGTGCCATTCAAATATATAAAATTTCCTACTGACTTATAAATATTGACCGCATTGTGAAAAATGCCATGAATTCGCTGAACTTTAGGGCCTTTGAGCCACGTCTTTACTTTATCCAATTTTAAAAATTTTTCGCAGGTCACGCTTTTATGACCAAATGAACCTTTCTGTGGGGAGTCTTGCTTTGTAGAACATAGTTGCAAAATAAGGGGCCGTCTACTGCAGATGCATATTGAATTTTTTTGCAAAAATATAACTAAATACGGTATAGAAGGGTGTTATAGGCCACATAAGGAAAAATTTCTGTAGAAAAAAAGGAAATCTGAATTTTGATGATTAATGTTTAACACAGCCCAACAAAAATATAAAAAAAAATTTGAATTTTTATTTCATAAAATTCTTAATTACTCTATACCGATGAATAAAATTCTTACTTAATGAATAATTTGAATGTAATTTTTTGAACACATGGCAGCCCTCTTCAAAAGCATTTTCAAGCTTAATCCTTGTTAATTCTCCTCGCCGGACATTGCGATACATATTCTAATTATGATGAATTAAGTGGAATCGTAATTTTCAAACATTTGGCAACCCAGCTAAATAGAGTTCAGAAATACAAATTTTTCAAAC
>NW_016175483.1:0-9989 GCF_001687245.7 Rhagoletis zephyria
ATTTGCTTTGATACCACTCTCGAAATATTCTGACTAAAAGAAGGAGCATGATTAAAAGTAGCAAATCNTTTGCTTTGATACCACTCTCGAAATATTCTGACTAAAAGAAGGAGCATGATTAAAAGTAGCAAATCAGAGTTTTTACACACTTCTAGAGAAAAATTTTTTGAAGCATTTTACAGGTATATGTAATTTTATAAGGACTAGCAGTTATAGAAAGATTTAGATCGTTTCGACGTATTTTCCAAATGTGCCTTTAATTAAAGTGTTTTTGGAATAAAAGTTACGCTCAAGATCGCAGAATATTTTATCTTTAAAAGTTGGTTTATTCAGAAAGCACAGCTCTTGCTAAGGTTTCAAATTATTCGTAATTTTTTGCAGTATACAATACGTACTTAGAAAGTTCTTAAACTTAAATGCTTCAAAACCTATACGCGATAAACCGAAAATTTTGAAAATTGTGAAATGTGGAATTACAGACTTTGAGTTACTTGCCACTTCGTTATTTTTTAATGCACACTTTTCTTACCTACTACATATGAAGTGTACACATAAGTACTAATTGCACATAAAATTTCAAATCAGTATATGGTGTGCTTCACAAGTTATGACATAATTAAATTTTCACCTCTTAAAAATTACATAAAAAATTCACTTGTTTTCATTATTATTTTTTATTTAAACACCTATAATTCAAAAGTTATGCAGCAAATTGATCCAAATTTTTATTGAGGCTTCAAGTATACGTCAATGAATTATATCCAAAAGCAACCAGCTTGATATAGTTTCCAACAGTGAAAATAAAGCTAAACAACACCAAGGTTACCTGTTTTTTAGATTTGCCCATATACCTACATATATGTAGGTATACATATAGGGTCGCCAGATAAAAGTTTTGTCCTCTTGAGTATTCCCTTTAGGAAGGTATTTTTGTATATTACTGCCTTAAGCACATTAAGTAAACGTTTTCAATTTGTAATACAAAATAAAATATTTTACTTAATATGAACGTTTCCGTCAAGCACAGATCTTTGCCTAGAGTCGCTACTGCCTCCAACCACTAATTCCATGGGTGGTGTTGAATAGAAAGATACCAGCATGGAGACAGTGATATGTGTTATCCAAGACGGGGTTGAAACTTGACAACACTTTGCAAAGCAACCAAACCCTGAGTCAGTTGAGCTCCCTACCTCTCGTAGTCCGATGGCCGCTATTTATACCAAACATAACATTAAACTCTAGAGTCGTTGTGAGCAAAACTGTCTCACTGATATCAATAATGGCACTTCCGCCCCGCTGCGCTCGCTTCGGCTGCATACTAAAGTTGGTTTTCCTAGCGAATTCCGTCAGGCGAAGAGTTTTGAGGGGATTAAATATGGTCTTATTTATCAACAGCCACCTGGTTGGACGAAGTTAGTTAAGGCCAGGTGAGTGGTTAGATGTGCGAACTTCCATCGGGCAGGACCGATGTTCGATCCCTGGCCAGGGCAATATCTAAAAGAGAAATTAACTTTCTAGTAGCCATTGGCCCTCGGTAGGCAATGGAAAACCTCCGAGTGTTTTTCTGTGATGAAAAAGCTTATCATAAAACCATTCGCCGTTCGGAGGCAGTGTTAAATTTTAGGTCGCACTAAATAGTTATGTTATAGCATCAAGATGTATGTATGTATGTATATCACAGAGATATGCAAAAAGTTTACCGCCGAAAAATTATTTTATTTTTTTTGAGGTATCATCATCATTTAGAAGGTTATTAAAAAAAACCATCAAGGGGATCATGTTGCGTATTTTGCTAAAAAAAATAGAAATTAAAAATTGGTTCTCTCCTTATCGCTTTGTAGCCTGTCCGTCGGCAGCGTCTGTACCTCTTGCCTGGAGAAACCTCAAACAAGCTGATTAATCGAAACCTGATTATTTAGATATTTGAGGAATAATAATTTTTGACTAATCAAATTGGTTAATTTCTCGATTTATTACATTTTGATTAATAAAAATCTAATTAATTTAATTAATTAGAAAACATAATTGCTGCTATATTTTTTATAAAAAAAAATATAGACATATGCAAATTCGAAAGAAATGAGCAAATTTACTAAGATTTCAATTAATTTTTTTAGAGTTAGCAGTAATTACTTAGGATCTGATTTTAATCACATTTTTAATTTTTAATCAGGATTATGATTAATTAAAAAATTATATAATTATATAATATACTATTTGGTGGAAAATAAAACAATAAGTTATCTGCAGCTCTCTTAAGTCATTCACTTTCTTAAAAATTTCAGGTATTTCAATAAACTAGTATTGATGAACACTCGAAGTTCAACCACTTCAATTGAGATGAACTGAGCTGAACTGAGCTGAAGTGAAGTGAGCTTATTCACTCATAATTGACATTTACAACGATTTTTGGAAAATAGGTGGAGCCACGCCCACTTACGATTACATGCGCACACCTTCGCAACGGCTTCACCAATTTCTCACAAACAGCTGAAACTTTTTAAAATCGGAAAATAGCCACGCCCACTTCGCATATAACGTTAATTTAGTGAATTACGAAATCTTGGACAAATTAGTAAATACTGAAGTTAATTTCCTCAAAATTGATATTTGCAATAATTCTTTAGCAAAAAATTTGTTTACGATAAAATTTCGGAAAATGGGCGTGGCAACGCCCGCATATGATCATCATATGTGTGTCTCGGTAACCGTTCGATCAATTTATGCCTGTTACATAAAAACAAAGTATTGAAAATTATTGAATTCGGACTAAAATTACACCCACTTTTCATATAACGGTAATATTTAGAAATGGGTGAAATTTCGAAATTTAAAGGCGCTTATTTACTAAAAATTTATATTAACAACAATCCCTTGAAAAGAAGTAAGATTAGTATGGAACTTTGGAAAATAGACGTGATACCGCCACATACATATAACTAAAAAGTTGACTTCGAAAATTTTAGGACCAGGTGGTGCACTGGAACATAGTTTAAAATATGTAAGTAGTAGCTTATATATAAATCATATAAGAACAAATCTCATGAGTTCTTTTTTTAGTGTCACTCCCTTTTTTCCGCAGAAAAAAAACGCTAAAACATTATTCTTGCATTTATTTCAATCAGTAGAATTCCAGAATGAAGTAAAATAAAAAATAAATAAAGTATTTGAACAATTTTAGCATTAAAACGTTTATTAGGCGAAAAAGTACCGAAATTACTCATCTCTTATTGTCACTCGAAAAAAAATCTTTTTTTTTTTTTGTAACTTTGGGAAGTTTTCAAACAGAAGGTCTATATCAGAGGCAATGAACCCGTGAATCCAACACAACATATCTGTGAAGTTTCAAGAGTGGAGCACGAAATTAAATAAAATGGCAGCATGCAAAATATCTGTTACAGCTAATTTTTGAAATGTTACGATTTTTTTTAATTGTAATAACTTTAGATACTTAGAAATGTTGAACTTAAATTCAAGTTATAATATTCTTCTTGCCAAAACGAAGAAATCTAGTGTAATAAATCAAGTGTGCCGCCATATGAAAAAATTATATTGAGTAAAAGATGACTATGATTTGAGAAAGTAAAATTCCATTTTTTTAATTTTTATTGGCATACTCGGAATTCATTCTAAAATTGTTATAAATGAAGATAGTAATATATACATATGTGCATAAGGAATACTGTGTAAAAATCATCCAGGCCAATTTTAATTACTTTGAATTAATATGACCTTTAATTTAAGGCGTGCAAGTAAACATGTTAGATGACTGCGTTTGGTGCTACGTGGCGTATACGTTACATACGCAACTAAAGGTAGATGAGCATGAGTGGTTATTTTTACCTTTTTTAGTTTATTTTTTTAGTTTTCGTTTAAATACAATTTCGCGATGGAATCTTGTTTGTTATACAAGCCACGTATAATGTAGGTACGTTTTTGTCGAAAAATGGAACAACTCGACAGATTTGCTCATATGTGTTGAACACCACCTCTTCGTGTCCCATCAGCATTTTGCTTCGGTTCCCCAATGTGAATATTAGTAAAGCAAATTTAACCAAAATCCATTTAAAATAATGAACTTTGTTATCTAAATTTAAAAATCATTTTCCAGCCCCCCAAAAAAAAACGAAAAATTCATATAAAATTACACACAAGAAATGGAAAAGAAATTTTTGTTCTATCAAAATTCTTTAAATCAATATGCAGCTGTCAAGAATGAAATGTTTCTATATTTATTTCTTCAAGAAAATTTACAGCAAAAGCAAAGTGCTTTTTCAAGCAGCAGAAATGATGAAAAATATTTCTTGTGATTTTTCGTGAGAGGCTTAATATTACGGAGCTTTCAGTTTGTACAAACTCCTATGAAGTTCAGTTCATGGTCCAAACGGCGTAGTTATGTAGGTGTCCCCATGTTAAGCAGCTGTGGACCACCATGTAACCATTTCTTCTCCATATGTTTGGAACATTTTGATTACTAGTATTGATAACAAGGAAGCGAGGTAGTGCTTAATCTAGTGCCACTTTTTACAGGGTAGTATCGAAAGTAGGCACCCAAGGAGAAATGTATTTAAATGTGAGTGGATGCGATACAGCAGCGAGCAGTAATTAATGAGGAAAATATGGCCTCTACTCGACTCTGGATTGATTATTCCAGCGTTTGACCAAACCCACATAAATGAAATATGTAGTTTTTCGCGGAATGTGATTTCCGTAAAATCAGACAATTGGCAGTTACAGTTAAATTTCTCTCAAAAGTTTAGATGTTTTAGTGGTTTCACAAAAGCTTTTAATTTCACAGAAAACCATACGCCCACCTCTACATATGTATGTAAATGCACATATACATTTGTGTGTTCGCTCATAAGTTTTAATCCATCTTAATTTGCTTCAATATATGTACATATGTTCATATATACGTACTTATGTATGTACGTACATCTCATACATTTCATATGCCACAATAATCTATATGCAGCTTATGTACGTAAATTTCAAATATTTCATACAAATATGCAGCTGCATAAATAGTTTATCATCAAACCTGTAGCAACAGGAAATACAAATATTAAAATTGCTATAAATTATTGTTGTCAATTAGTGCATTATGAATTGTTTGGCGGTCAGTCTGCTGCCGCGCCAAATCATCCATCTACTGCATGCTGCAGCAGTCGTCGCCGATTCAAGCAGTCAAGAATTCGAGTCAGCAAAGTGCGCTTGCCACCAGCGTTTAGCAGTTGTATGATGTACATATGTATGTATGTAGGTTTGTTTATTTTTAAAAATATTGAAATTATGTGCCACATTGTTGCAAGTGGCCATAAGTTGGTTTGCATGTACATATTTATGTTTGTGAGTTTGTGACGTAGTATGTATGTATGTATTTTCTATTAAATATGCATGAACTTTAGTTACGAGCAACAACAACAATGCAAACATGCGCGCACACACCCATACACCATAATACACACCGGTGAATGCAAGAATGCAGAAATGCAAATATTTTTAATTTTTTAAATTCATTGAATTTAAAACAATTTTTTGTATTTTTGTTTTCTTGTATTTTTAATTTGTTTACTTTTTTCTCATAATAAATGCAGTAAGCTGGGATTTGCCAGTTGTTATTTGCGGTCGGATAGAAATATATTTATTTATAAATAAATTTTGAGCTTTGCCTAGCTGTGCATGTATCTACATACATATATAACATACATAGATAGAACGGCGGTCCTTTAATATTAATATCTAAATTTTGTAGGAGCACACCATCCATACATGTACAAATACGCTAAGGGATTTTTTGTCCAGGTCATCAGATCTACACCGTTCTGTCGTTTATCAAAAATGAGGGGTCAAATGGAAGGACTTGGCCTGTAGATGTGAAATAAGGTTTTACTTTATCGTTCGACTTTAAAAAATTAGATGCATCTTTAAGGCGCTTATACGGTAGATGTACTTTTTCGAAAAGTGTTGCCACCTTTTAAAAATTTTAGTTCAACTTGTTTAAAATAATAAATCAACTAATCCTATATACATAGGTTCAATTGAAATTGTTTTGAAAAGGCTTTATTTCTTAACTAAATATATGGGGGTTGCCATCTGTATAAAAACTGAATTTCATTTTGCACTAAGGTAAATGAAATATGCATCACCCTATGGGCGCCAGACGAAACAGGGAGGTAGTAGTTGAAAAACTTTTGCTGAAGGTTGCCACCTGTTTAAAAGTATAATTAAGTTAAGTTAAACACAAGTTATGTGAAGTATTAAAATACCGGTTTCAAAAAACGCGTGTTAAGAAATCTTTAGCTTGAACATACATAACTTTTCAGAGTGTTTTAAAAGGGTTGCCACATGTTGACAAGTTAAATTAAAGTTATCTAATAAATGAAATGAATTATTAAATATTTTGCATCAAGCGAAATGGGTGTGAGAAGGATTTATTTCTGAACTGTGTATAGGGGAGTTGCCACATGTTTAAGAAATCAAATTCAACTTAATTCTACAGCTAATATGTAATATGTATCACAAAGCTAGCAGAGAGAGATTTAAAGAGGGTTGTCACCTGCTTGAATAGAAGAAGTAAATAAATGTTAAAATATGAGTGCCAAAAGTAATTTTTAAGAAAACTTTAGTTTGAAAATAATTTTAATTAGGGCTGTCTATTATTCGGAAAAATATACATGTACAAATATATAATAAGAGAAAGCATTTATTGTGAAGGTCAACAGATCTACACCGTTACTTNTTGAAAATAATTTTAATTAGGGCTGTCAATTATTCGGAAAAATATACATGTACAAATATATAATAAGAGAAAGCATTTATTGTGAAGGTCAACAGATCTACACCGTTACTTTGAGTTTCAAAAATTGTATGTCAAATTAAAGCACTGAGCCTATAGATGTGCAATAAGGTTTTGCTTTTTGAAGTTAGAACTTTTAAGCGGTGCAGGGTGATTAGAAACCTTTTAAATAAAATACCGACACCACGCGAGACCTCTATTCACTTAGAAATGGCTGGACGGATTTTAGTGGCCGCTTATAGTGTTTGAAAAAATTTACATTTTTTCGAAAAATTTAGACAAAACATTTACTTTTACTAGCTTATTTATTTTAATTTTATTGCAAACGAAGTAATCGCGATATTTTTTTATGTGTTAACATCTTAGCTCTCGGCATTGGGAAAAGTTTACGTTAGCCCAGCAGAAAATCTGAAACTTATTCTTGTAACATTTTACTTCGCCACAGACAATTTTATTTCGTGACTAGACTGGGATAATTTCGGAACCGTTTCGGCACCTGTTCAGTTCAAGTATGTTTCGAGGCAAGTTCTGGATCATTTGATTCTAGTGCAGTGCCATTCCAGAACTTATTCGACTGTAGTTCGAGTTAATTTTGAGGCAAGTTCCAAATTATTTAAGAAAAATTTCGGCCTCACTTTGGGCCTAGTTCGGATTAATTTTGGGACTAATTTAGGATCACTTTGATACAACCAAAAGGACCATTTCAAGCCTTGCTCGAGATCATTTCGGGGCAATTTTCCATCTTTTTCAGAACCACTTAAGGACTACTTTAGAACAATCTGGGCCTAGTTTGGAATCATTTCGAGGTAGTACGAAATAGTCCAGAAGTATTCCCGATGTGTTTATCAAAAAGTCGCCTACTGATCACCACAAAATGAAATGAAATTTATTTGTAATTCCCAACCCAACCTATTTATGGATGTAACTAAATCGCTTAATGCAATAACAAATCGTACGCAATTTTTTTTTATGAAAACACCCCGAAACTCACAAAAATTCCTTTTCCCAAAAACTTGTCCAAAGAAAAATTAAAAACACAATAGGTTTTGAACTTAAGAAGGCCATACTAACTCCCCACTATATATGATTTTTATTTTTGGAATTTTTTCAAGGTAATTATTTGTAAACTAGCGCTCTGTTTAGGCAAAGCTAAATATGGCATGATGACCGCATTTGGCAATGACTTTGAATAAGTTTTCAACAATTTATCCAATTTATTGGATTTCGGATTTTTTCAAACCTTCGTTGCAATCCCTAAAAATAATTAAAGAATTTTGAAATTTTCTTGTAGGTCCTTATTTTGTACATACAACAAAATAATAATAACAATACAAAATTTATATTTCACATTTTTAAGGACCACCCTAATATGGATGTGTGTACACATGCAAATGCATATCGATTTGTGATTTAAAATGGCGAATGCCAAAGTTGTGATAGTTGCGCTATAGTTAGAAATCAAATGGATTTAATCGTAAATAATTGGCTGTTAGTAATTTTGTGGCGAAGTAAAATGTTACTGCACTCATTTCGGCTACAGCAACTACTACTAAACCAGAAAACATGTGCCACGCAACTGTATATTGCTTGGCATCAGCGTATGCATGATTTTCGGGCACATTAAGCTTATGAATTGTGCTCACCTTTTTTCCTCGATATCGTTACAGCATAATGTAGCGCAAATGTGTGTACCTATGTATGTACATTATTTTTTATTTTTTTATTTTGCTCTTATGGCCCCACTAAATTACAAGACAGTGCTAAAATTATTCATCGTGGTAGTACGTGACTCAAATGGCAACCAGAAACTGCCGGTTGCCACACCAAACCAGGCCGCGACCGCCGCTGCTGGTGCTGCGTCGGACCCACTTACACTTGCATGGCTGCGTGTATGCTTACTTGTGATACTTACTACTTAAGCGAGTACTTACGTACTTACTTGCATACTAAGGCATCGTGTATGCTGCCATCTAAGTTCTTCATCTTAGCATTCTGCTGCTCGCCCCCTCTTTCTCCTCTCCACCTCCTCGTGCTACTCCGGTCTTAGCAGAAGTACTAAATGTGCATTTCTGCTCATCGTTATTTATAAGTTTATGCAAGTGTAAGCAATTTTATTACTTAGTGAAGTTATTTAGTTTCATTTGTATCAGTTATTATGCGCATACACATTTACCTATAGACATTTACCCACACACACATGTGTATTTGCGTATTGTATAAACTTAAACACACACCTGAACACCTATATCCATAAGATGGCTCTTACTTCATACATATCTATGTACGCGTACGTGAAAAGTTTTCCCTACAAATGTTGGGTGTCTCAAGTTTTTGTTTTTCGAAGACAAATTAGTTGTATTAGTTGTTGTAATCAAGTGTAGTACACACGTAAAAGATTTCACTACCAAATTACTGTGCTGCCATGCAGCAGACTATTTATTTATGTAGGTGTAAGTATTGTATTTAGAAACGTACATACGTATCCAGTACTTATGTAAGTGTTTCTGTGTGTGCCTGCGTATATTGTATGTGTGTGTGTGTCTGTGTCGCAACAGAAGTTTCCTATGTTTACCTGCAGCCAAAACTAAAACAATAGCTGCTATGATCTCTGAATGAGGAACTTGCTATCGTCTTGTTAACCATCGCACCCCTTGGCACACCTGCGCTTGACTTGAAATATATATATTTAAGCGATTATAATATTGTGTTTCTAAATATTTTCATCTTTTGTCTAGCAAAAGTTTGCCGTAAGTGCGCAAAAACTAAAGTTAAATAAATAAAAGCGCAATGAAATGAAGTGAGGCTATGGTGGCTGGTTCTATGAAATGCCACTATTACACGACAGGGCGTATGAGTGCCTATGATTCTGAAGAGGACCGAAACGCGTTTGCAGTGGTTGTTTACTAAGCCCGTAACTCCTTGAATAAGGTATTTGTTTTCGGCGAAATGATTTTTTTCAACATAGTTTATGTTAAACTCAATACAAGCGTCTCGTACCTTTCTCATAGTTGTTTGCTCTTATCGTTATATTTGTACTACCTTTAACTTATCCTTTATCTTTATCCTTATCCTTATCCTTATCCTTATCCTTATCCTTATCCTTATGCTACCTAACTCTATTCTTATCCTTATCCTTATCCTTATCCTTATCCTTATCCTTATCCTTATCCTTATCCTTATCCTTATCCTT
>NW_016175484.1:0-9989 GCF_001687245.7 Rhagoletis zephyria
CATTCAATATTTATTTCGATTTTTGTTTTTACTGCAACTTATAATTTCAGTGCTAGTTGCGCAATAAACTGAGATGACTCTTGAAATGGTTTCCTCATTTTCGATAATTACCCAAATTTAATTGAAGAGGAAAAGCTGTGCCGAGTGTGCGTACAGCACAAAGCCGTTTATAATAATGATACAAAAAACTAGTAAATGTTTGACTTTTATTTTTTCGATCATGAAAATAAATGCATACAATATTTTGCAAATATAATAGGAAAATTTGCCCGGAATACCTTGACTTTTATTTTTAGGTGTTCACGACTTCCGAAAAACTCGAAGATTCAGAGAAACTCCGAGAAAATCCGGAAAAGTCATGAAAAATATCGAATAAATCTGAAAAGTCGCGATAAATCTCGAATCTCCAAAAATCCCAATAAATAGCGAAGATGCCCGAAAATATTAAAACAAACGAAAAACCGACTTCAAAAAAGGAGAAATATTTTTGTATGTATGTTACCGAATAACTTTGGATCATGTGAACTGTTTTCGATTATTCGTTTTTCTTCCAACTTTTTGAATCTTTATATCTCGGAAACGGTGGCTCTTAGGCCAAAAAGTATTTAGATATTTTTTATAGACAATTATCTGATATATAATTTTTGTCTAAACTAATTTTATGACAAACTTCCCGTTTTACTGAAAATCGCGAAAAACTCGTTTTTGTGACCTTTGATCCCGAGTAACTTTTTTTCCAGGTATCGGATCGATAAGGACTTTTTAGATTTCATTTACGATGTTGTTTTGAACAATCCTACCAATTTTCAGCTGGGCGGGAATTTTTGTTTTCTGGAATGTCCAAATTGGCCGGACTATTAAAAAACTACTTAATTCAGTAAAAGTTTTGAAAATCAAGTTTTCTTCCTTTTAAAGAAGCTTAAATCTTCTATAACATTAAGTTCAAGTCCTACACCCTTTTTCCTGAACAAATAAAAAGTAGGCTTGAATATTAAATTAATTTCTGCGATGCCTTCCTTTTGTTGCATTGTATTCAACTTCCTCTTGAATTACGCAACAAAAAAAATTACAATTCTTTAAAGAAGAAATACAAAATCCAAAACAATGGAATGGCATGAAAAACTAATATAAAACGCACTAACGTTGAACAAAGCCTGCACTTAACACCACAGGCGGTAAGAGCCGCCTATGTGACCATACAACGGTCGACAAAACCCAGACTAACGTTGGCCGTGAAGCGACAATGCGTCTGATGAGCGTCAAACGCGGATGCAAAGTGCATTAAACTTGCACTCAAAGAGGCGTAATCAATTTAATTAGTCAGCCTTTTGAGTTGCTACAAAAGTCACGAGCATAAACGAGTCGTAGTAGAAGCGCTAGCCAGCAAAGTGTGAACACGCAAGGCATAGAATTTAGGAACAAAGCGAAGAAGTACTAGTGAAAAGGGGTAAAGCGAGAATAAAACAAACGCCAAAGGGGAGAAATATTATTAAATAGAAAATGCCGGTGGCTATGTTGTTTTTATTTGGAGATGGGGTGCAGGCGAAATATTGAAATAATACCTGCCTTATCTGCAAAAACTGAAGAGGAGTATACGAATGAAGTGCAGAAAATCGAGTGCACCTCCTAAAGAAAGGGAGTGAGGAGTGATGAATGCATTTGCAGCACCGAGTGATGGCTGCTAAAGTGCTGAGAGTGGAAAAAAATTTACACGGCTTCTATTGTTGCTTGGGTAATTGCATTTACGTGATTGAGTGTGTTGTTCATTCGCTGTGCATAACGAAGAAGCCGCACAAAAGATGTTTGCATGCATTGTTGGGTTCAGAAACTCGCTATAGACCTTCATAATTGTTTACTGCCGAGGTTTTGATAAAAACTGCATATCAGGTAGTTATTTGTATGTATATATTAAATTAATGCATTTAATTAGACAGTTTTTTTAAATGATTTCCAAAATTAAGCGTTTTTAACCAATAACTCTGCATACTGTTATGAATTTAACTTCTCAACCTATAGATACGTACATGCTATCGAGTGTGCCTAAAACCAAGGCATAATCAACAAGGTAGAAGTGGCAACCCAGTTGAGCTCTCTCATAGCCGACTATAATGTCAAAAAGTGTAAACAAACCAATTAATCCTTTGTGTTGTGTGTGCCATATTTGCTTACATATGTATCTTAAAATTAGCTTCATTTTAATAATTATTGCATTTTTGTTATGTATATGTACATTCTAAAGAAAATTGCTTAATTACATAAACACGGTTATTTACAAAATTGCTTGGCAATTTTTTTTTTATTTAATATTATTTTTGTCTTACTTCGCGAACTTAACTTCTGTTAAGCTTAGAATTTGCCTTACATTTTTTTAAGTGACATTCCAATTGCAGTGGTACCAGTGGTTTTGCGAAGTTATGCGAAGTATGCATAATCAGACCTTTACTCAATTTGCGTCTACGCATCAAATACCTCTGGTATTGGGACATCGCATGGAAAAGGTTATAGATCTGGCATTTACTTACATTTTAATTTTTAAAATCAGTTGCGCAGCATATAATTGGAAATTGAAGTAAGCAGTTGATAATTACGAATTTTTAATGGATTCAGACGCTGTTGAAAAGATAGAACTATCGAAACCACTTCTACCTTTTTAATTATGTCTTGCCTAGGGATGGCAGCGATTAATCATTTGATTATGTTAATCGATTATTTTTGTCCAATTTACGATTTTATTTTTATTAATTGGAAATGAAAACTGTTTATCCAAAACTTTACGGACTTTCGAAAAAATACTGTCATTTAGTTGGTACCTCGGTGCCCGCTGAGCACCTTTTTTGAAAAGCTGGTGCTACAGCAACCGAGAAACGCAACCGATTACCAACAAAACGCTTATCAAAACTTTTGTTTTTGCAAACTTAGTAAAATAATAAATAAATATCAGCGCTAAAAATACTCGTTTTATTTTATTTAAGGCAAATTAACAAAAAAAATTAGACACTTTTTATGGAAAAGAGTTTTTGTGAATACCCAGTGTAAAAAAGTGCCATTAAAAATTTGATCAATCGTTTATCTTACTAATATTATAAATCTGAAAGTTTGTATGTTTGGATGTTTGGGAAATCATCACACGGAAACGACTGAACGGATTTGCATGAAATTTGGTACGCAGATAGCTTATGGGGCAGATTGGTTAATAGGCTATTTTTTTAAGAGTTACCACCTGTTAAAAAAGTTTAATTTATTTAATATGCGGGAACGGCTGAATGGATTTGCATGAAAATTTGCACACAGGTAGCTTNATATTATGATTAATTAATCGATAATTTAAATTTTTTCCATCCGTAGTCTTTCCTAAAACCAAATATTTTTCTGGTACTAAACAGTACATCTCCTGAGCTGCTCTTATAGACTTGATAACAAACCATCTTATAGCATTTAGTGCAATTAATTCCTGAGCCATACACCGTTTTTGAAAATAGATCTGTAATCTAAAATTTCTGGAGAAGCCTTATAGAACAGCGTAATAAAAGTGTTCAACAAATTCGATGAATACAGCACTTGCAAGACCCATTCTGACCTATCCTGCGTTACTCTAGTCGGAGAAGGCTCACTTATGGTGACATTCCCGAACTAACTAAGAGTGATTTAATAATTATGTCAACAAATAGGCTATGGATGAAAGATAGGGGCCCTAACTCCATTATACAGTGCCGGAGTTTATATAGAAGCTGTCACTATCAGATCAAGGAAATTGTCTTGGTATTTAATGCCATTCTATCTAATGATGATTTTCCAATATATATGGTTCGGAAAGGGATCTATCGTCTTCTCGTAGCCATTCTAATTAGGGGAGCTTACAGACTGATGCCCGGTTTCAACTATCAATTTTAGAATTTATCAGACTGTTAAAGTTTAAAATAGTAAAATTTTCAAACTAAATTGGGATATTTTAAATTTTAACAGTCTGATAAATTTAATATTGATTGGTGAAACCGGGCATTATTGGCTGAGAAGCATTTAAGCCCTTATGAGACTCCTGCTTTCACGAGGTGCTAGAACAAGCAATAGCAGGTGAAAAAGCGGCACACTTGTAGAATTTCGCGCTCACCTTGTCTATAATTTGATGAACAACAACCAGGAACTTCTTTAGGCTCCTCAAGCCGAACACACGCCTTTCAGAATAATTCTAACTAGGAACTGAACTATTGTCCATATGCCCGCTAGCTCCAGAGCCACGTATAATTATTTCTGTAGAAGTGGTCAAGATAAGAAAAAGTCCATAGAGCTTTTCTGTGAAAATTCCCAGCATTGGAGGCAGCCTGAGTTATTTAAATACATGAAGGGATAGGTTTGAAGGTAGGGAGAAATCTACTAGTGCGTCCAGTTGGCTCTCTATGGGCATCCGCTGATCTCTTGACAAGAGCAGTGTGTCATTTTCGAATTGTAGTTCCTTTCTGTACGCAATTTTCCACCTTTTTTAGTTGCTTCGATTTTTATATACCATTTGAAGTGGAAAAAATGCAATCACGCTGTTTGTTCAAGCGCAACTAAATGAGAAAAAATAAAACAGCTAAACAGCAAAACTCAAGGAAATATGTATTGAAAAAATGTACTTTTTGAATAAGTGTTGGGTAGCAGTTCGCTTTTTTTTGGACGAGTAGTCAAGGCGCAACTTCAAACGCAATAAAGACACACGCACACACCTATGTACACTTGTCCCCTATTTACATGCATATTTTTCACTCGAAAATGCTAACACGACAGAATTTGATGATAGCCAGCACATGGCACTACTTCGATACCTACAAGCCTTGTATGTATGTTTGTTTGTACATGACTAACCTTGCGCCATGAAGTTGTCAAAGATTACCAACACATGCTAAAGCACACTCAACAGCTTTTCTATTTATTTTTGCTGCCACTTTCTCTCCTTTGTCTCCATTTTTTACTCTAACTCTGTGCACGCCTGCACAAAACCTCAACTTACCACCCGCTATTGCGGTGACTTCTATCGGCGAACAATATCCTGTCATGCAACAATGCACGTCAGCAGCAGCACGCACACTTGCCCACATCCAACATACAGCAACGCATACAGTCGCACACATTTCCTGTTTACCATTTTTCACTGCTGTCCTATGCAATTCATTGACTTTTTGCAATTTATTTTGCAGCACAAAAGTATGCAAGGTTAACCATGTACAACATGAATCGGCTGATGGTTATTGTTGTTGTTGTTGATTCGTTGCCACCGCTACCACTGCTGCTGGCACTACGGCCACTGCTGCTACTTCCGTTGATGATGATGACGACATTACGGCCATCAGAGCTGCCAAGCGAGTGCAAATAATTGAACATAGCGAGGATGTGTTGTATGGCAGTGGTGTTGGGGAAAAATTGTATGGTCTTGGCAGGCCCGTTGAATTGCAGTGACAGATATGCGCTGCGCAGCGCAATGCGTGATTCAATGTGTATATGAGGAAAAGAAGGAATGTTACTGCGTAATAATGCATCAGCGTGCTTGGGAGTATGAGTTTTCCAATTTACATATATGTGGGGGCGTGTCGTTGTTGATTGCATAATTACAGGCGAACAGGCAATTGCGTGCATGTTGACTGGCCACTGCTCCTCATTTACATGCATGATTTTCACTATGCTATGCCATGTTTGTTGAATGAACTGAAGTTTTTACCTTTAAATGATCTGAATGTGTTCAGTTTCTTAGAAACTGAAATACCAGTTTCATTGTCATACTAAGGTCCTCGATAGCCGCTTGGATGTACGTCAATATCACAATATTTTGGTTACTTTGTATGCCTCTGTATTCCAATTGCAAGATATTGGTTCTTTATGATATCCATCTTTCAAAAACTTTAAAGTCGGGGTCTACTCCGTATTGCGGTTCGAAAAGCAAATCATTCGGACTCGAATGTTTGGCGCTATGAATTTGTATTAGACCGTGTCCCTTTCAAATTGCATTCAGTTTCGAATCGGAAAAGAGAGTAGCCCCGCTGGATCCGAATATGAAAAGGGGTCAGCTATAGAACTCTATACAGAGATGCCATTGGACAAGCTTCTATGGCTTCAGTTATTTATACGCATGCTGGCTTTTATATATTGGGTCGCACTATCTCCGTGTAGACCCAACTCTGTATTTTCGAGAGTAATTCCAACTTAATATAGCATTATAGTAATACTTATAACACTTTTTAACCGACTTCCAAACAAAGAGGAGGTTATCAGTTCGTCAGAATATTTTTTTTTTTTTATGTATGTTACCGCACAACCACGTTATCCGATTTCGATAATTCTTTTTGCATCGGAAAGGTAGTGTCTCAGAGGTGGTCCCATACTAATCTGGTTTAGATCCGATCATTGGATCATGAAATATATATATATATATATATACATTTTTTTTTGTAAGTCGGTTTTTTTTCTTAAAATTACTTGTCTTCGTTATTTTCCTTAATCTCTTTCGATAGTTTATGTTTCTTCTATCTATCCAAATCGTATATAGGCCTTACAAAACCAGAACCAAATTAATTTATATGAAAAATTTAACCCCTGAACGTATAAAATAGGTCCATTTTAAAGTTTCTGGATTAATTTTAGCCTCATTTAAATTTTTCTTCTGATGTCGACATTCAAACCTTTCCAATAGAGAACAGAATTGTTCTCCAATTTTTTTTTTGCAAACTTGGCACTACCTCATTTATTTATATTTTAACAACCTACATCGTTCACTCTCTTCGTTTATTGAACTGCTGACTGTTTTTTTTTTGATTATCCGATATTTACAAGTATGTATGCACGCTTGTTCATACATATGTACATATGTATATGTAGATAAATGTATATTCATCAGCACGTACACTCCAGTGCAGCTTGCTTGCACTCGTTCATGTGGCCTTTGCTTAAAGTGCATCGTAAAGCGATTAATTTTGCGAAATGGCGTTGGCCCAATTTGAGGAATGGAAATTTCAAGTATTCTCATTTGCATTTACCCACTACGCATTATACTTGCTTGAGCATTTCTAGCTCAATTGATTGGAATAGTTTGCTCTTGTGTATGCTTGTATATGTGAACATTCATAGCTACACATTTTCACATAGTATGTATACTAGTTATGTATGTATGTATGTAAATTGAAGTTGAAATAGACATGCCATTGTAATTGAGTTGAACAAGAAAATCCAGTTCAAGGATAATGCTAAAGTTGGTAGTTTGCACGTAGATTGACTTTTTCGGGGTTATTGTATGTTTTGATTGCTTGCACTTAGTTGCACTATTTTTAAGTGAAGGATATAGTGCTATCCACAAGCTGACATAAGGATGTTCCACGTCAATCGGTAGAGTACGATGACCAAAATATAATGGAACGGATTCCGAAGATTAAAGTCTTAAAATCGTTGGCTAGATGTTCCCATTGGAAGTAGTGTAGCTTTGTTGGAAAATTAAGCTTGGCGTCGAAACTAAAATTGGATTTTGCCTTACCACTTTTGTGCCTCTGAAGAACGCAAAAGTAAAAAGTAAAGTTTTACCAAAAATATTATTAAGATCAAAATAGAATAAAATTTCCTATCAACTAATACTCGAGCCAGGCATAGACAAGAAACTTGGATTACAACTTTGTCCATCCTATATTCCAGCCTAATGGTGGTGCCCCGAAAGATAGCACCAAACAAAATTACCATTTACCTTGTAACCACCCTAATGTACGTGTTCGCTCTTGGCAAAGTTTTAAAAGCTCAGCGCAATTTATATTTATTAGCTTAATATACAGCTCTTATCAGCATTTGCGTTAAAAAGTATGCTTTTTTTTCGCAACTAATAAATCAAATGTTAATAGCACTCAACATATTAGTACACACATAAATATGTATGTATTTAGATTCATGTTTTCTCTGATGATATTTTATGTTCGAATAAATGTCTCAAATAAATGGTAAGAAATATGAAAAAAGTTGTTTCCGTTTTTTTCAATAGGTTGAGTAAAAAAAGTTTTAAAACATATTGCATATTTGCTTTAAGCTTATACCCTTCGCTTGTTTATTAATATTAAAAATATCAATTTATAAAATGTCTGTCTGCTTTACGCATGACAAAATGGCTTTGTCAAAATTTTGTCATCATAAAAGTGTCATTAAGCGCTAAAAAATATTAAAACAAGAATACCGCACAAATGTTGCTCAACTAATTGGAATGATAATGTGCCGCCGCAGTTGAGCTTGAAAATTCGAAAAAAAAAATTGCCATAAACTTTTGTTTGACTTAAAAAGCATTGCAAATTCTTAGGCAGCTTTGTTCGAACATCAACGCCCGCAAAATGCGTGACTACATACATACATACAACGCTGCATGACATCTCACCAAGGCATTCAGCCAGTCAGTTAACAACTCAGTCTGTCAAGCAGTCACGCTGTCGCTGAGTCAATGAGCTTACTAGCCAACTTTGCAGAGCACACTGAGCTGATTTGTCATGCGAAGCTCACGTGCTGGCGTCACGCAAATTGCTTTCTTTTTTTTTAAGGATTTATTTTTATTGCTGATTTTTATTTTTCCTCTTCGCTTTTGTTGCTTTTAGCTTATGTCACTAGTAGAGGTGAACCAAGTGACATTTATATAGTTTCGTTGTGTAAACAACGTAAGAATAAAAATAAAATCAGGAAAAAGCGTAAAAATACCAACGACTAGCACAACAAAAGAGAGAAAGATATAACAGGAACTGACTGATTAATTTGACTTTCCTGGTGCTGATTTGCTGCTATTGAGTGCGGCACGCAGATGTACCCAAATAAATAAAGAAAAACCAAAAATAAAAAATGTGTGTTCCTGAAAACAAACATAATTGCCAACCTACATAGTATCTACATATGAGAGAAAAAATCTACGTAAATACTAAGGCAGTTATACATATTTATAAGCAGTTGTATAAATTTTTTTTGTTTTCGAAGAGGCAGCATCGAAAGCCTGTGTAGCCCGTCAGTGTGGGACCTTAACCCGAACTAAACCTCCTAGCGTCCTGTACCGCATTTCCCCCCGGCGCTACCATCAAGTATTTCGTCGGTTCTAGAGTTTTCAATTTGATAGTCAATTCCTACTACCCTCCTTATCCACCATAGAGGATACTGGTTTAACTTACAAAGATACTTCTTCTGTCTTGTTCAGCTTTTCTGAGTGTGTTCATGATTCTTGCTGCTATATTGGAAACTGCATTCCAGTTTTCAGGGGATTTAAGCATATTTGCAACAATATTTTCATGAGTTGGGTCTACTTTAAAGATATCTCTCAGATATATCCGTGCTCTGGCGAACTTATTGCAGTAGAAGAATACATGTTGGACGTCTTCGGCAACGCCTCCAGCGCAGGAATCACATGTATCAGAGTTTTCCAGGTTGAAGCGTGTGAGGTAAGCCTTAAAGCAGCCGTGACCTGTAAGAAACTGGTTCGAGGTTGGTCCAACGTTCATTGCTATTTGCGTCCCATCGCATTTGCCAGTTTACACAGAGTATCGTTTCTTGGAATTTTCTTTTTCAGAGTTAGTGGTAGTTCACCCAGTATCTCAAAATTGGTATCCTTAGCCAAGAGGTCTATTGGATGGTAACCTGCGACAACAAGGGCTGCACAGCAAACCCTTAGAGCACAAATTCTGTATGTATGTATATGTATGCCAGCAGTTGTATACATACATAAGCCTATATGCATTCACCTTAGATAGGTGGACATACTCGCACTGGTGCTGAAGATGTTGCCATGGCGCTCATTTTGCTAAATTCAACACGGCGTATGAGCAACATTTGCTCATTATACTATGCCCCTTAAATTTGCGCTACAACGCTTCGCTTATTGGGGTGATAAAAATTGCGTTGCTTTCAAGTATAAAATGTTACACACGTTTTCACATACTACATACATACATATGTATCTATTTATGTATGCGTAGTCACATACTTATTTGTACATCTGCCATACAAGCCCAGGTCATTTG
>NW_016175485.1:0-9988 GCF_001687245.7 Rhagoletis zephyria
ATTGATGTGCGTTTGGAGCCGCTGCTGCTATGCCACAATATTTAAGATTCGTTTATGTGCACTATTTTGAGCAGCTAAATTTTTTCAAACAAGTATCAGATAATCTTTTTCAATTGGATACTCCAGAAAATGTAATAAAATAAACAAAAAATAAATGCATCCACGGCGCTTACAAATATATGACCTAATGTACGTAGGTTATGATTCGAACCCTTTAAAGGACTGAACTAGTACCGAACTGTGCAGTACTGCGGAATTTAGAATCATAACTAGTTCACATTAGTACTAGCAGCAGCTGATTTGGATCGCGCGATGCCGATTAGGGTGGTCATTGAACTCTTTGGAACCCACATTTCGATTGTTCAGAACGTGTACGCTGTGCATACATTTTATGGCCACATTAACTGATAAGGAAACCAATGGCATTTCAATCAGGAGATCATCGCTTCAAATCTTCGAAAAAAAAGTTTCTTAATGTGTAAACAACTTTGCTCCCGGTATGGGCAAAGTTTGTGTAAACCGTCACGCGTAAACCCAGACGAATTCAGAAGCAGCACAAATGAACACAAATCTAATCAGCAATAGCCAACCTTCAGCACTATACTTTAGCTACTTAAGTCTTACCGCCTTTGTGCCACCCTTCTGAAAAAATTCCCAGCAAAACGAATGGCGTTACTAACTATAGGCCAATCTCCAAGCTGTCAACAATTTCTGAACTTTTCGAGAGTACAGTTAAGGAGGAAATTTATTTTGCCGTTTAAAGTTTAATTTTACCTCGCCGGCATGGCTTTGTTGCTGGACGTTCTACGCTTACCAACCTAGCGGTCTTTAGTGAATACGTTTTTATCTGTGTTTCAAGTTGATTGTATATCCACTGATTTCTCCAAAGTTTACGACAAATTATCCCATTGCATTTTATTGCGTAAGTTAGCCATGTTGGTTCCAGTGGTTCAATTATTATTTAAGTAATAAGTGCGGGGTCCTAATCAATGTAATATCCTCGATTCCCTATATTGTCGTACCTCCGGAAAGTATCCTATGATCTTTACCCTTTGTTATTTTTGAAATGAAACTTCTTTAGCGGCGGTTGCTTGGTTGGGAGTAAATTGGCAAATTCAACGCAAATGGTGCAACGGAAATGGTTGGGGCTGAAACAAGTGCTTCTTGTGCGTATGCACATGGTATTTATTTAACAAAAACTTGCTAATAAAATGTTACAGAATAATACTTAGAAAAGGGCCAATACAAGAATGAAAGTAAAGGGGACTACGTACATAGATAAAGAAAAGGATAAAGGCAAAGGTAAAAATAAAAACAGAAACAAAGATGCGTAAAGTTAAAGGCAAAAATTAAAACCAAAGGTAAATTTAAACACTTCACTTATATATATAAGGGCAAATGTGAAGGGGAATATGTAGATGAAGAAAACGATAAATATAAAAGTAAAGACAAAGAGGGGGATGAGGATACCGATAAAAGTAAAGATGAAAAGAGGGGACGAAAGATTAAAATAAAGGTAATTAATGGGGAAAGGATATAGAGAGAGACACAGAGACTCAATCTGGGAACTATTTTGGGATTTTAGAGATTTTCGGGATTCTCGGGACTTATCGATAAAATAATCGATATTTTAATCGGTTTCGTTATCGACATTTTTATCGATTTTTTATCGAAATTTATAACGATATTGTTATCAATTTTGCTATCGATATCTTCGGAACTTATCGATATAACAATCAAAATTTTCATCGACTGTGTTATCCATATTTTTGTCGATTTTGTAATCGATATTTTTAACTATTTTTTAGCGATATTTTTTATCGATTTTGTTATCGATATTTATCGATTTTGTTATCAATATTTATAGATTTTGTTATCGATATTTATCGATTTTGTTATAGATATTTATCGATCTTGTTATCGATATTTATCGATTTTGTTATAGATATTTATCGATCTTGTTATCGATATTTATCGATTTTGTTATGGATATTTTTATCGATTTTTTATCGATATTTGGTCGATTTTTTATGGGTATTTTTATCGATTTTGTTATGGATATTTTTATCGAGTTTCTAATCGATCTTGCTACTAATATTATTATGGGTTTTGCTATCGAAATTTTTATCGAATTTTTCATCGATTTTGTTATCGATATCTTTATCGGTTTGGTTGTCGATATTTTATTGGATGTTACTATCGATTTTGTTCTTGTTTGTACAACGATAAATGATATATAAAGATATACATATGTAGGTAGCTGTTTTTCATTTTCCATATTCCTACTTTTCTTCGATTAAGAACCCTGACCTTAACTTTAACATAACAACATATCTACGAAGCTGGTGAAAAAGGAAGATCCCAAGTGATTCCGTCGCCTTGCCTGGAGAAATAAACGTTGATGCACGAAATGCTGTATCGATTGCCCACTTACCTCATCCCAACATCTTCTGCGGAGACGAATTGTTGGTATACACTCAGCCTCCCGAAGCTACTGGCTGTCTGGAACTGGTATACAGCTGCGTTTTAGTATTGATGCAATAGCACAGTATTTATGTGGTTCCGTTTTTGTTAAAATTCGGCCATAAAGACCTTGTGATCATTCAGTCGCCACGGTTGCTCCATAGGACATTCGATGCGGCTGTGATGTACTCCACACGCGACGGCTGTAGTTACTCGTCCCGCTGATCTACATTTTTGTTACGCGTATAGCCATCTCATTGGCTATTCCGCTTCACTCGATACTGCTAGGCCCCGGAACCAATCGGTGTTGAGGTGACTTCACTAATTGGGATCCAAATGCTTCCATAGCTTTCTTTTTGGCAAAGGCCCCCACCTGAAAGACAATTTAGTAACGCCAGCCAGGCATTTTTATTGGCTGATCCGCTGGTACTATGAATAGAAATGCGCGCCCACTTCTTTCTTCATAATTGAACTATCAGCGTATAAGAATCTGGAATCAGAAGTCACGCAATATCGCTGCATGCTCGTACTTGCCTGATTGCTACTTTTATACAGCTCTTTGCACCACACTAGAACTCCAGAAGCTATAATCGGCCTAATTATTGGTGTGCACCCACCGTGAATGGCGTACGGTGACAGTGTCGTCTGGTAAAGATGCTGAATAGATGGGCAACCACGCATCCGATAAGATCCTGCTGATTACGTACTAGTCGTACTAGTTCTAAAATAGAAATTGTCTTGAATACATATTTAGTTATGATTTGCCCGCAAGCTATATGTATACCTAATTCATACCCAATATTTTGAGAGCACTTACAAAATTTCCAATCTGAAGTTGCAAGGAAGTGATTTTTGCTTGAAAGGCTGCTAATTACTCGCGTAAACAATCAAAACAAACGATTGCACTCATTTTCATAAACTCTTTGTTTTCACAAGCACAGCACTCTTGACTTTTTTCTTTGTTTATTTACTCCCTCGTTTAAAAATGTGGCATTTTGAAGTGATGTTGCATGCGTGCAGCTGTTTCATGCCACTTTTGTTGATGCAGTTACAGTAAATATTGTGCTACTCGTTTCATGCCTATAAAAGCGTCTGTTGTAGAAAGTAGCACGCAGCTGTAGCAAAAGTTGCGAAATTTCGCTGCAATGCGTGAAAACTACGGATTAGGGATGATTTATACTAATCTTGGTTGGAAAAAATATTGATGTGGCATGTTGCGTATTGCAGCTCAAATTGACAAGAAAAAAAAAATACAATTATTTAGTACGTATTTTCTTTCAAAATAGTATACATTTTAGGTAGGGAAATTCACTTGCGACAGTAAATTTACACAAAAAAAAAATTATAATAAAACTGCGTACTTGGTTTTTTCATAGTAAGCTCCACCAATTCGTTAATTACTCCAAAAGTTGGAGCATTAGTTACACGTTGTTGTTCCGTAGGACATAATTTTGCACTTTATTTATATCTCATGAAAGAGTCATCAGAAACAAGGGACACCGCGACCTAGAAGATCATTTGTATCCCTATGATGGTTCCTAACCCTGACGGTCCAAGTTGTTATTAGCATCCCTAATAAAAGCTAAAAGTTTTTTGGTAGACGAATTCCTGACCTTAAGAGCATGGAATGTTCAAGAGATTTATATCTTTCTTAGCAAAAGCATAACCAAAAAGTAGAGAAAGTCTAGCCTGAATTACAGACGATGAGCCATTCCCATTCAATTCGTCGGCGGCCTCATTACCTACGATCCTACAGTTGCCTGTTACGCAGCATAGTAATACCGTGTTCCCTGCTGCCAAGAGTTGTATAGTGTCAAAGCACGCCTTGACAAGCCTTGAGGTGATCGTTCTATTGGATAGGGCCCTTATAGCCACCTGGCTGTCTGAAAATATAACTAGAAGGTCGCCTTTTAAAGCTTACTCAAGGTTCAGTCTGGCACAGTCTGGTGTAAGGTCCAAAGCCACTCGCGCCTGATTTTCCCTGCATCTTTAATCCATGTTTGTACCAGAGTACATATCTAGGCTCTAGCTCAGGTAAACCATTTTACCAGACATCTCGGCCTGGACTTGGAATTTCCTTTCAAGCAGCTTTCCTTTGGCATAGCGCCGGAGAACTCGCAGATTACTAGAGCTAGTATTTGGCTGAAAATATTTTATTGTTTTGTGTTGTTTTAAGAATACTACAAGAATTTTGCATTTGCAAGTTCTAAAGGCGCTACTGCTTAGACAAAAATATGGAATGGAGTCCAAGCTAGGAGCGACTCTAAGGCCGCGGTTGAATACGTTCTCATTGATCCTGTCACCGATAGTAGAGTTGGTAACTAGTGAAACGGCAGTTTTTTGCAGAATTTGTTGCCACCAGACTACGGAGGCATAAGTTACAATCGGACAGACTATAGTTCGTTATAGCCATTCTAATTGAATGAATAGAATTTGGAGTTAAAACCCCATTGTTTAATACTATGAATCAGTATTGCATAACTTTTCTGAGCAGCACTAACTTGTACGCATATTTTTAATGACCTTTATTTCTTTTTCTCATTTCAGTTTCACTCTTTGGCGATGGCTACATAACGATGCCCCTGCAGGAGGCCAAAATGTCCACAAACATTCGCGTCAAATTTCGTACACAACAAGAGAATGCATTTCTCTTTCTCGCCGCCGGACGCACCGATTACTGCCTCATGCGGCTAGAAGGCGCCGCCATTACATTTACCTATAAAATTGATCGCGAAGTCATACAGGTAAGTTGGCTAGTTGATTAGCGCATATGAATTTGCTGTGCCCTTCCGTGCCTACCATTTCAAATGAGACCCATTTCTGCAGCTCCGTTCGCCAAAGAAGCAGCATCTGAACGATTTAGAGTGGCACGATGTCGCCGTGCAACGTTACGAAAATAATATAACGCTGCAGGTGGATGGCAATATAGTGCGCAAGACGCTGCCGGCCGAAATGACGGCGTTGAATGTACACTTTGGCACATTCCTCGGCGGTGTGGGCGACTTTCCCGCTGAGTATTTGACAGATGTGGTGGGCTTTCGCGGCTGCATATCAGATGTGAGTGCATAGCGACGTTGGCTAGCTAGAGCCAAAGCGATTAATAGATTATTTCAATTCCGCAGGTATTTTACAACAACATCAATATCATAAAACGCGCCAAGGAGCGCACAGGCCACACAACCAGCATTGGTGTGACTTGGTCGTGCAGTAATGAATTCGATGGCAACATCAAGGATGCGATTAGCTTTCTCAATGAAGACTCATTTGCGTTGATGTCAAAAGAGTCTAACGCAGCGGGCGAATCGTAAGTGGAAGTTCGGATTTGTTTGCAAATATTTCATTACGAGTATTCCATATGCGTCTGTTTTTTTTTGGTAGCCTGGCAATGCAGTTTCGCACCATGGAAGAGGCTGGCGTGCTCTTCTTTAATGGTGGCTACGATTTTGTGCTTTTGGAAATCGAAGAAGAAGCTGTCAAGCTGACCTTTAACAAGGCAGGCAGTCTCGTGCAACTCTCGCCCAATCAAAGTGTTGCGGATGGCAAGTGGCATCGCATCGTGCTGCGCTATAATGCCGCTATGGCTGAGCTGATACTCGACGATGTCGCCTACAGCGGCACGCATGGCAATGACACCAAAGCCACCATCAACTTGGAGAAGAGCATCTTCTTTGGTGGTGTGCAGGAGGATATGCGCAGGCGTCTGCTAAATAAGGGATTGCTTGTGAACGATCTCAGCTTCAAAGGCTGCATGCGTGGTCTGCAGGTGAATAATCAAGACTTGGGCTTTCCACAAATGAAGGTCTCACATCATCTGTCCGTTAATTGTGTTTGGAAATATCCTTGCGTAGAGCATAAGCCATGCTTGAAGAGCGGCATCTGCAATCAGTATGGCGTGGACGAATTCATCTGCTATTGCGATCAGTCGTATTGCATTAAGGCCGACTATCAAGGTCCATTTAAGGTAAGCGAAGCAAGAGTAATATAAAAAAATTAGTTTACCTAAAGCTCACCTTCCCACCGACACACAGATCTTCACCGAAACGAGTCCGGAGTTGGAGTTGCTCTACGTTTCACCCATGCAACTGCTCGAAGGCGGCATCGTATTCTTGTCGCCACATTTCATTGACGTGCTTATTGATATGCGTAAATATCCCAGCCTCACCGATACTTCCATTGTGTTCCACGTCGTTCAGCAGCCCAAATATGGCCAACTGCTGCAATTCTCAGTGGAGAAAAATAATTTTGTGCAGTGTCGCACATTTAGCCTCGTTGATCTCTCCACAGACAAAGTGAAATATGCGCACAATGGCATGGAGAACTTCAACGATCATGCCACTCTAGATATGCAGGTGTATGGTGACATACACAAGGTGCCAGAGAATATTCTCGGCAAACATCGCTTTCTCTTGCACGCCAACGTAACGCCCATAAATGATCCGCCACAGCTACAGATACCGATCAACAAGATTTTGCGCGTCATCGAAGGCATCGAGCGTGTACTGGATGTGGATTTGTTCAATATTGATGACCCCGATAGCCCGACGAGCGCTTTAATCTATACAATACTGCCTTCCACGAATCCCGCCGAAGCCTTTGGCCGTTTCCTTGTCAATGGCATAGGCACTATGACTTTCTCGCAAGCGGATGTCAATTTGGGCAAAGTAGGCTTTCTTTACAACTCAACAACCACTGAGGCCTTTAGCTACCAAATATTGTTGCATGTCTCAGATGGCATCGAAACGAGCGATACTGTTTACCTGCCTGTATCGGTGCATCCACTGGAACTGCGTTTGGTCAACAACACGGGCTTAATTATGATACACAAGTCAGCTTTGCCCATCACTCCGGCGAATCTCTCGGTTGGCACAAATACGGCAGATGAAAATATCGATATTCGGTATGAGATTGTCAAGCCTCCTCAATATGGCGCTATACAAAGGCTGCGACAAGTCGATTCTTCTTGGGTGAATGTCGATTGGTTTAGTGATAGTCAAATGCTGCTTGGGCATATTCGATATGTGCATGCTATCGAATTTCCATGGCAGGATGAGTTTAAGGTGAGTACGTAGTACGTAAAAAGCGGGGTATAAGTCTCTAAAAAAATTTAAATAAAAAATCAATAAAGAAATTTTTTTTTACAAAAAAATTTAAAAAATGAGTTTGGCTGTTATTCCTACTCGGCATAGATTTTCTGTTTTAGTTTTATAGAGACTTTTTCGTTTTAGGATATACCAATCCTATAACGATCTTACAAGTTTGCTTGTTGCGGGGTTTCTTGAAGTAAAAGTCAAAAAACTAAGAACTTACTTCCTTAGGTACTCGAAATAAATCGGCAATTTTTTTTACGATTCATAAGCACATATTTTTATTTTTTTCTATTTACAAAAAAGTTTCCCTTCCATACTTCCAGTTCATTGCATCCTATGGCTTTGTAACTACACAAACATTCGACTTTCGCATTACCTTTACGCGCCTGCGCATCAATTCTGCCAAACCATCAGCCATTGCAGTCAACGGCACACGTGAGTTCGTGTTCACCAGTGATTTGCTGACCTATGAGACGGTACCGATCGATACGTTTCCACGAAATATTATTTACAAAATCTTAAAGCCAACAAAATATGGTGCCATTTACGTTGAAGGTTCCCGCAAATTTGCAAAAGTAAGTCGTCGTAAATTAATTCAAGTTTGAGTATCATTATTCATTTCTGACTCTTTATACCTCCACTCACAGGAAATGGACTCTTTCACACAGCTAGATATTGATAAAAATCGCATACGCTACAAAACTCATCTCACCAGCTATTCCAGTTTTATCGATTACCTGGAGTTCGTTGTTTCCGTTGCGGAGTGTGATGATGTTGTGGGCCGACTGAAGATACTATTCACACCACTCGAGGCGAACACAGATAAACTTACCTATCAGAAACGTGACATGTTGCACGTACAAGAAGGTGAGCGCGCCCTCATTACCAAGAATCACTTCGAAATACGCTTCAACCTTTACGAGAGTCTGCAATTCACGGTAACGGAAGCGCCCAAACATGGCACACTCTGTCGCTACGATGAGCAGGCGGCTAAAGTTATACCAATAACCGAATTCACATTGGAGCAGCTCTTCCTAAATGATGTCTACTATTGTCACGATGACACCGAGTCCACAGAGGACTCTTTTGATCTGCTCATACTCTCCGCAGATGGTACGGACTTGCAATTTGTCGCTGCCATTGATGTGCGCATCAAATTGATCAATGATAATGCACCCTACCGCACGGCGGAGCGCATCTTCCATGTGGTGCGCGGTGGCTATCGCACGCTCAGTCCGGATGTGCTGCAGTTCTTGGATGCCGATGTGAATACAAATCACACGGATATACTCTTCATACACGTTTCGAGCACAAATGGCGCTTTCTACAAGTCGGGTAGCTTCATTGATTCATTTAGTCAGGACGATATCAATAATAGGCGCATAGCTTTCCAACACAATGGCCCTGATGCGGGCACAGCCTCATTTATAATAACCGATCGTCAGCATGAAGTGAATGGCTTGCTGGAGATACTCGCCTCTGATCCTTTCGTTTCAATGCTGCCAACAAATGCGTCGGTCGTACAGGAGGGAAAATTTGTGATCCTGCGTAATAAAGACTTTGTTTTGGAGACAAATTTGGACATGAAACTAGATGAGATCTACTATGAGGTGATTAAGCCGCCAGCGTATGGCATTCTCATGTATTTGGGTAGATCGAAAAGTACCAATGGCAATGATACCACATCAGCGCAGAGTAAAGCAACAAATCTGNACGGAAATCGCGTCCATGGACAAAGTGCGGTGAGTAGTAGTTTGAGCTGGGGAATATTGCCTATAAAGCTATGGAAAACCTATTTTTTCCACCTTTCAGCTATCGCGTCCATATCAAGAATATATCCGCTGAGGGCGAGGTGATTATGCGCATTTATCCTTCCGCCTACTGGGAACCGCTGCAGGTGAAGAAGAATCAAACGCTTTATGTGGAAGAGTCTACGAGTGTACTTATCTCACGCGACGTGCTGGAGGTACTTTCAGTTCACTCTATTTATCGCTTTTTTATCAATCTATACCCAATTTTTGCTTTCCGTCTCTAGGTCGTTCATCCCAACATTTCACCAGGGGATATCACATTTCTTGTTACCTCTTCGCCCTTGCATGGCTATTTGGAGATGCAATCCATGTCTTTCGATGACGAATACAATTGTAAGGTTTTCGATCAGTCGGCTATAAATACAGAGAAAATGTTCTACATACAAGCGGGTGTTAATCAATCGATGGACTATTTTGTCTTTGACGTTACCAACGGTATTACGTGGCTGCGAAATTTGATGCTGAAGATAGTCATTATTCCGGAGAAGCTGTATATGCACACGAATGTGGTGTCTGTAGTTGAAGGTGAGTAATTTCGTTTGCGTTAAGTTGCTGTCCCTTAAGAAACTTAGGCAAAATTCAGACCCCCAATTTTTCACGCAAGACTGGATAAGCTCCCGAGCAATA
>NW_016175487.1:0-9988 GCF_001687245.7 Rhagoletis zephyria
GCATAAAAAATCGCCGAAACTTTTTAAAATCGGACAATAACCACGCCCACATCCCATATAACGGTAATTTAGAGAAATACAAAATCTTCGATAAATCAGTAAATATTGAAGCTAATTTATTCAAAATTGATGCTTGCAACAATTCTTTACCAAGAAATACGTTTATGGTAAAATTTTGGAAAATGGGCGTGGCACCGCCCACTTATGATCACATATATGTATATCAGTAACCGTTCTACCAATTTGTACCAAACTCGGTGTGGTTATTGTGCTTGCCACATGAAAGCAAAGCGTTGAAAATTATTGAAATCGGACTAAAATTACGGCCGCTTTTCATATAACGGTAAATTTCAGAAATGCTTGAAACTTCAATATTTCGAAATTGAAGGACGCTAATTTACTCAAAATTGATACACCCCGGCTTACCATCTAGCGGAAGGTTTCGGAAAGGTGAAAAAACATATATTTAATACTTGCGCCGGGTATTTAATGTTCGGCTCCGCCCGAACTTAGACTTTCTTACTTGTTTTTTGCTAACATACAAAGGCTAAATTGCGCAGAAGCACTTTTTTAACAGATGATTCTTATTTTATAGAAATCGAAAGCAAACTAATTTTCACCCAAACCCGATTACCTACTAACTTAGCGCTAAGTTCAGGTAATTGTATGACATTATCCTCGAACTTATCAAACTCCCTCACCTAATCGAAGGGACTTCTTTAAATTAATAATTTTCTTTAAAATACTTTTTTATAAAACGACAGTATTTTTTAATTTCTTTGAATATTTCTATAAAATGGAGGATTTAGTATTTTAAATTTACAACGGACGCTGAATTTACCGCACACTTTTTCACTTATAAAATTACAATTGATTTACAATTTTTTCAGTCTCTGGCATTAAAAATCGTACAGACTTGATGCAAAAAAAATTTATTGAAAAAGGATTTTTAATTAGATTTCACGGAAAAAAATTTAGTATGCAGTTTTATAGCCCACGTAATTGTATTGTCACAAAGTCCAAGTTTGAAGCAGCTAGGACTTACATCGATTTTTGACAATTTTTTTTTTTTTTTTGGTGACGGTGCCAGTCATTTTGTTCCATACGAAGTACATATGTTCGATGATATGAAGAAATTTAACTACATCTTCAACAAAAAAATGTTGAAAAATCAACGGTAAGTCCCAGCTTCTTTTTACTTGCACTTTATTATATTTAAATTAAATAGGTCACAAAACTGCATACTCAAAATCTTTCTGTGAAATCTGATTAAAAATCTCGAAATTTTTACATAACAATAAAACAAACTCCTGAAGCAAATATGTACCTGAGTTAATTTATTTCCAATTTTTCCAAAATATTCGATGCGAATAATTCGCACGAGTAAACTAGTAAACATATGTAGTTCATTCAGTGGATGCCAATCACAGAAGTCTTATACAATTTAGTGCAATGAAGTGAGAAAAAATTGTTTGTTCAGAGTAAGCCAATCGAAGCAGATATTTGTGCCGAATAATGCTTTGACGGCGATAAAAAAAAACCTTATAAAGATGCCACGCAAACAGTATGTATAAAGAAAATCTTTCTTCGAGAAATTTTTAAGGGCAGCCAGTAAAATATATGTATTTTAAAATTCAATGTGAAAATTTCTAACCGAATAAAATACCCATCAAATCCCCATAACGAAAAAATCAATCCCCAAATGGTTTCATAAATTCATCTAGCAACACTGGAAAACGGATGGCGTAGAGGCATGAAGCCTAGCCGCAAGGCATTTAACTTCTTCACAGACGGCTAAAAATGAATGATGGATTAGGAGCAGGAGTGTACTGCTCATAACTTAACGCTCGTCAGCCCATTAAGCTGCCGGATCACTGCAGTATATTCCAAGCAGAGGTTTCAACAGTGAGAAAAGCTGCTGAGCTAGCCTACTCAATGACGTGAAATAACTCTTAAGTTAGATAACCAGCGGTTAAAGCTATTCGCTCATACCAATATATGTCCCAAAATGCAGGTAGGTCATAAATAGGTCAGCAGCAAACAGGCGGCTGCATATTTATTGGGCTCCCAGCCACAAGGGCATTAGAGGTAACGAAATTATAGATGAGATTACTAAGAGCGGAATCCACTTGGATCTAGAACAAGAAAGAGAATAACATTCCAAAACCTCAACAAAAAGGAACAGTCCAGCGCCTTCGTCTTGGTCTGCAGGCTGTATCGGAGATACAGCCGCTATATTTAAACGTAGAATACGTGGTATGGTTAAGAGCATATCCAAGTCCAAAACGAAAGCACACACTAAGAAAAAAATATCGGAAACAAAAGCGATAGCAAAATCAATAGCAACATCGATAACAAATCGATAACAAAATCGATATAAATATCGATAACAATATCGGTAGCAAAATCGATAAAAATATCGATAATAAAACCGGTAACAATATCGATGACAAAATCGATATAAATATCGACAACAAAATCGATAAAATTATCGATAACAAAATCGATAGCAAGATCGGTAATAATATCGAAAGCAAAATCGATAAAAATATCGATAACAAAATCAATAAAAAATCGATCAAAAAATTGATAGCAAAATCGATAACCAGACGGAAAAAAAAATTTAAAATCGATTTTTTTAAAATCGATAAAAAAAATCGAGAATATCGATAACAAAATCAGTAACAATATCGATAAAAATTTCGATAACAAAATTGATAAAAATATCGATAACAAAACCGATAAAACTATCGGTGACAAAATCGATAAAAAAAATCGACAACTAAACCTAAAAAAATATCGATAACAAAATCGATATAAAATATCGATAAACCAATCGATAAAAATATCAATAAAAAAATCTATGAAAATATCGATAACAAACTCGATAAATAATCGATAACAAAATCGATAACAAAATCGATAAAAAAATCGATAAAAATATCGATATCAAAAGCGATAATAATATCGATAAAAATATCGATAACAAAACCCATAAAAATATCGATAACAAAAGCGATAACAATATCAATAGAAAAATCGATAAAAATATTGGTAACAAAACCAATAAAAATATCGATAAAAATATCGACAACAAAATCGATAAAAATATCGGTAACAAAGTCGATTATAATATCGATAGCAAAAACGATAAAAATATCGATAACAAAACCGATAAAAATATCGATATCAAAATCGATAAAAATATCGATAACAAAATCGATAAATAATCTATAATAAAATCGATAACAAAATCGATTAAAGTGTCGATAACAAAATCGATAAAAATATCGATCATTATATCGATAAGTTCCGAAAATATCGATAGAAAAATAAATAACAAAATCGATCATTATATCGATAAGTTCCGAAAGTATCGATAACAAAATCGATAAAAATATCGATAACAAAACCGATGACAAAATCGATTAAAATGTCGATAACAAAATCGATAAAAATATCGATCATTATATCGATAAGTGAAAATATCGATAGCAAAATAAATAACAAAATCGATCATTATATCGATAAGTTCTGAAAATATCGATAACAAAATCTATAAAAATATCGATAACAAAATCGTTAGCAAAATCGATAACAAAATCGATAAAAATATCGATAACAAAACCAATAAAAATATCGATAACAAAATCGATAAAAATATCGATAACAAAATCGATAATAAAATCGATAACAAAATCGATAATAAAGAGATAACAAAATCGATAAAAATATCGATCATTATATCGATAAGTTCCAAAAATATCGATAGCAAAATCAATAACAATATCGATAAAAATTTCGATAACAAAATCGATAAAAAAACCAACAAAATATCGATTATATCGATAAGTCCCGAGAATCCCTAAAATCCCGAAATAGTTCCGAGATTGAGTCTCTGTGCCTTTATCTATATCCTTTTCTCTACAACTACCTTTATTTTAATCTTTCTTCCTCTATCTTCATCTATACTTTTATCGGTATCCTCATCCGCATCTTTTTCTTTATATTTATCTTTGTTTTTATTTTTATGTTTATCATATTCTTCATATACATATTCCCCTTCACCTTTGCACTTATACATATAAGTAAAGTGTTTAAATTTACCTTGGTCTTCATGTTTGCCTTTATCTTTACTCAACTTTGTTTTTGTGTTTATTTTTACCTTGGCCTTTATCCTTTTCTTTATCTATGTACGTCCTCACCTTTACTTTTATTCTTGGATTGGACTTTTTCTAAATGTTGTTTCACTTCGAAAAGTCTTCGCGTATTATGCATACATGTGTTCATATATGTATGTACATATATAATATGTATGTACATATGTATGTATAGACATACATAGATTACTAAAAATAGAAACAGATCCACATTAACTGCAATCAACATATGTACGTATGTATGTATTTACATATGTACACACGCTGCGATTAGGTTATAAATAGCGCGCCTCTGTTTATCAAAAGCCGCATTACATACGCATACATACTTTTTGTCTCCTTCCCACACTTCCAACATATGCACGTGTTTGCAAAATGATGACGAGGTGATTTTGTATGGAAAATCATTTATGCCCATATATTTGAATAAAATAAACATATATAGAAGATATCAACCAATACTTCCCATATACCAAACGAAAGGAAAACTCTTGAATTTTTGATTAAAGAAAACAAAAACAAAATCATTCGAGCGGTTTTCGAGCATTTTGGTAATGAAAAAAATTTGCAAATTTTTTCAACAATTTTTTGCCTTAAAATGCTCAATATTTGTTAAATTTATATAAAATTTGTACCCGATAATATTTCTACTGCTCCAAAGAACCTATATCCCGAAAATGAAAGTTATATATGCCAACAATAAGTTGCTAGAGCACTTTAAAGGCTCAAAATTGACCCCAAAATAAGGCAATGTTTACCGTTGTTTTTACGACAGAAACCGAATTGGTTATTTACAAAAATGAATCTGTCGACAGGTTTGGAATTTTATCTTTGAAACGCCACACTTTTCTTTGAAATCGCTTTATTAGTTCTCGTGCAATAAGCGTTTTTGTGAAGCTCTAAAAATTACAACTACAACATTTGAACATAGCCCCCATACCTTAAGGTAAGACGTATTCTACGTCAAAAAAAAACGAAATAGACCAGAGGTGAAAAAGCCAGTTATATCGAGATGGAATGCGCTATGCACCAGTAAAATCGCTTAAGTCATGTGCAGACTAGAAAACGGGACACGAACCCGGTTTATACTATCGCTGGCACGAGGAGATTGCAGTACTATGATAGGTGTCCTCCAGAGTTTAGTAATCTTGAAGACGTGGCAACACTTGGGCTTCAAGTACTACTGAAATTCCCAAAAAGCGTTGAAATCCTAAATGATGTATACTTCGAATATACGTAACGAAACCTCTATCTCCATCTGGCATCACTAAGGACGTATTGGTATATGTGGGGCGGTTAGCCAAACAGAATAACCAAACTAACCTAACCGTCATATTTATCTTTATCTTCATCCTAATCTTTATCTTCTTTCTTTTCCCCTTAACTTCACCCTCTGTACCCGCTTTTTTTTATTTATGCTCGTCTGTTTGAGATTCTTCGTTTTATATTTTTCCTGATCTTTCGGGATTTTCCCCAGATTTTGTTTAGCTAGTTTTGCAAAGTAAAATTCTTTGCCAAAAGTTTGTATAAGCTGCCGCAAAAAGAATCTAGAGTGCATAAACTAAAAGTGGACAGGGTAGTAAATAATTGTAATCTAACTCTTAATAATTCTCACTCAATCAAATTGATAATTTTTCAATCAATTTATGTACTTAGACACGAAAGCCAATTGCTCATAAGTAGCAAGCAGCGAAGCCACAATCCGATTCCATTACCTTGTCGCTCTTAGAGAACGTAATAACTCGTCATTGGGTTTCGGGTCGGTTCAAGCAAATTCGACTGATTGACATTAACACGCCACTGCATTCATTAGCACCGCTTCTACTATTATCAACGAACTGCATTATATTCTACCTGCAAGCGGGTGAAGAGTGAAACCATTGAAGTGTATTATCCCAAAATTAGGAGCAACCACCTGCATGGTGTCGGTGGAAAGCTGCTACCATACGCAATCACTTCAAGCATCCAACGAAATAGTGGAGAGATGATAGAGAGGGGATGGCCAGCTTTTGGAGTAAATATGCACATATGTACATTTGTATGTATGTATATACATGTCGCCATATTCAGGGCTAAAACGCAGTCTTCCATCTACAATCTACGGTCCGCGGTCCGCTTGTCATCGACAATTTATGTCATCGACTTAGGCGGAGACTTTATTGAATTTAAATTCTTTGCATTTCGCGGTGGCATTTTGGTATAAAGACGATGCGACAGCAGCCAAGGTAATCACAAAAGATGTTGAGCGCTCTGGCATTTTTGTATGCCAATTGCTTGGCTTTTCAGTTCACCTTTGGTGTTGTTGTTAGTGCGGTGCCTTCATACTGACATTATGCGCGTTGACATTCACTCTGGCGATTTATACGCCGCCATCAACTTGAGCATTTACAATCGCACCAATAACCTCGTTTTAAAATACATTTGGAACGTCTTCAGCGACGGCGCACTGTGGTTTCTGAACTGAAAAAAATCTAACAGATTAAAATTTAAAAACAATTTTTTTTTTTTTTTTTTCTAGCTAATTAATTATGTAGGTTAGAAAAAGAAAAGGGTTGTCAGCTTTAAAAAAAAATTAATTTAAATTATTTTAATAGCATTATCACAATATGCGCATCCATTAAAATGATTTTGAAGAGGTTTTATTTCTAAAAGGCATGCAGGAGGGTTGTCACCTGTTTAAAAATGCAAATACAACTTGAATTGAGGGCATAAGATAAAAAATATGCGGACCGCAGCAAAGGTGTTATACGAAAGAGGTTTAAGAAGGTTTTGGTATGAAAATCTTTTGAACAGGGTTCCCACCTGCTTTAAAAAATTCGCCCGTCACTTTGGAATTGACATTGATATCCGGTGCATAATCGACGACCCTAAAACCCCCGTAGTTACAAATTTCCCGTGTTTCCGCTGAACTTCGATAAAAATTCGCCTCCATATTGGGTAAGCCAGTTTTAATTTGTCGGATCTAACTTCAAATTCGTAAAAGGCTTCCGCAATAACCCACAAGTAAAGAGTTTAAAGAGTTATCCATATTGTATCCGCCTTTTTGAATTGCTCTGATCAAATTTTAAATTCGTAATCTGCGACCCTAAAAATCCCGTAGTAATGAGTTTCATATATCTCCGGTGAATTTTAAAAGATTTGTCCGCCAATTTGTTTTACTAAATTCGAACCTCAAATTCATAAACAGCGTCTCCAAAAATCACCGCGTATAACGTTTTGTGTAAGTGTATTGAAAATTTACAAAGATATTTAATTTTTTCCCGTTTTCTGTACAACTGAAACCACAGTGCGATGGTTAAGCGCACGCACCTCTACCCACCTCAATTCCTTTCCCCTGTCCATCCACACTTGGTGTCTTAATATGCGCACATCCAAAACAATTTTGATTTCAATTGTTGTTGTTGCACTTGGTATTGTCAAATATGTATACATATTTGCATTATTTTTATACATCAAGCACTGGTTCTTGTTGTTGCTGTCACTATCTTTGCTTTTTTGGTAATTTTCCTGCCAGTCAAACCAATTTGTGGCGCAAGCCCCATGGTCCGCAGCACAAATGCGCAAATGTGGATTTTTAAATTTTCAACATGAGCGATTTTGAAAGTTTGCATTCGATTGCGTTCTCGACTTCAACTTCGATTTTGATTTGGATTACCTCGCTCCGTTTTGTATATTTTGTAGATACCTTTGGGCTCTCCTGAGGTGCACATACATACTATGTATGTATGTAAGTAGCATAGCTGGCGTGCCGTTGCGTGGCGTGGCATGGTCCTGATGTCAATGCGAATTGACATCTTAAATGCGTCCATCACTTTTACCGATTGGAATTCATTTAAATACATTTTCCTTCGCCGTAGGCCATCAATGCCACCAATGCCAACCGTTTCCACACCAACAGCATCCCCTCCTCAATACAGGGCGGGCACTCACTTGGCCAACTCATTTGGTGAATAGCTCCTTTGCTTGTTGTTTGCACTCTTAGCGCCATCGTTACTTATGTACTTCCTCACTCGCTCACCACCGCCGCCACCTCACTGCCACCGCATGCAACGGAAAGTGCCACCGGTGAAGAGGGTGTACGGATGGACGCAATGGCATTGGCATGTCTTGGACCCAAAGTTAAAGTGATGCTTTGATTGACTTGTGTCATTTTGTCTTATTTGTCAGTTAAATTCGCTGCCATCACCATCATGAGCACGAGTACTGGCACTGACACCATCACCAGCACCAATGGCATGTCGCATCTCATACCATCCTTCTTCTGTGTCCATGCCAGTTGGGGCCACACAGTTGTGCAGGTTGGGCATTTTGCTTATGAGTCAAGCCTTTGACACCTCGCCGCGCCGCACCGCGACGCTCTAAGTTGCTCTGCTTCAAATTCATTTCATTTTATTTAGCCCATGTCATGTTATGTATATGTTGTTCTTGTTAAAGTACACTTTTGTTGTTTTTGCACGGCCGATAAATAGTTTGTATGCCTCTTGAGTGTCACATCTCCATGCCGCATCCTTTGTACTCACCTGTACCTCGAATTGTGCACACGTGTGTGTTTGTGTGTGCGTATATATACATAAGTGAGTGACATAACACCCATTTCTTTGTGACTGTCCCTCAATTGGCAATGACTTAATTGAGTGTCCACGACATTATCCAGGGTCGCTTGAGGCGTTTTAGGTGTTGCCTTTCATTTTAAATTGACATTTTGAGATTCATGTTGAAATCGCGCAATTTACGGTTTATCCTTCCATTTTGGTGTTTTCACAAATTGATTTCAATTCCATGGCTTAGCGTTGGCTAATCAAATATGTTTGGTTATATTAAGATAAGAATTGTAATTGACAACGCACATAATGACGTTTCCTTAACAACTTCAGCAGCATTCGATGTCGGTTTGTAGGGACATAGATTAATGTATTTCTAAATATCAATGACTCAGGAACGTTCGAATCAATATTTGTCGCTTGCGTTTTTAATTTGTTTTGCCTTCCACATGCAGTAGGATAACAAGCGTCAATATAACCGGAACCAGTAAATCCACTCTAGGACGGAAGCTTAGCTACGAAATCATGCCCCCAGGTCTGCCTTCTAAGTTGCACGGACTTGGGTGTTCAGGTCTACGCGGACCACATTGTTATTTTAATCAGATGGTTCGAAGATACCATCCCCATTTTCCTATGCGCTGGACGAATTTTCCAAAGGGTGCAGTAAGAATGGGCGAAATGTAAGCCCCAAGAAGACTAACATAGTCATTTTGTCCAGGAAAAGGGAATGGAGCAAATCACCATAACCATTCCCTCGAGGATAAACGATACGCTTCTCTAAAGAAGTCAAATTTCTGGGAGTTATCCTTGTCACAGACTTTCATCGAATTCGAAACTAATAAAGTTTTTCAAAGGCTAGGGCATCTTTCCTGACCTGCCGAAAAATAATGGGACGAAGCTGATGCATCAGGCCTAAATTGGAAAGAAGCCATCCCCAATTTTTTACTCAATGTATAAATAGCCGATGTATTGATATTTTTTGAAAATTGGTGGTTCTAAAAAAATCTCTGAAAAATCCTATGCAAATCGATGCTACGATGTATGCTATTCGATGTTTCGAAAAATATCGACGTACATTTCGATGCATCGAATCAAAGAAATACATCGATGTGTTTTTTTCCACTGACACCCTACTTCATAGAAGAAGGCAGAATTAAAGACCACGCAGGCCATGCTCAGCAAACTACAACGACTAGCCTGCACGGTAACCCTGCGCGATAAGAACAACACCAACTGCAGCTCTCAAGTTGCTTCTTGGTCTGGCTCCTCTACACATTTTAATCAAGA
>NW_016175488.1:0-9987 GCF_001687245.7 Rhagoletis zephyria
GTGGTGGTGGTGGGAGAAAGGTCAAAAGAAGGAGCCCCAGCGAATAAAGATCTACCGTCACAACATTAGGTGCGCTTCACTGGCATGGCAGTTATTTGACTGTCAAGAGAAAGAGAAAGAGCGTCTCGGCGACTAATCTTGGTGGCTGATAGTTAGTTAGAGAAAAGCAGTCTGCCGGTGCATTACCTTCAAGTGAATGCTTTAATAGAGACTGTTTTGCACTTAAAACCCAGCGTGTATCATTTTAGCCTGCTGCAACGAGCACATTTAATAAGCAAAAGAAAATCATTTTTTTTTGCATTTGCATACGCTAGTCAAGTTGCAGTGCAGTGACTGAAATTGTAACTGAATCAAAGGCAACAAAGTGGAACACAAAGTGGTGGTCATGGCAGAGAAGAAAAAGAGTACGACACTTACATGAGAATGGGACAGCAATGGCAGTGGTCGTGGTCGTGGTCAGTGTCGTCGTCCACTAGCCCTCAATGGTGTCTCTTCTTCTTCTCCTGTGACATGCATCGACGATTTCAGTGATGGTGATGATGGTGCTGGTGCTGGTGGTGGTGGTCAGCAAACAGATACAACAGCCACTCAAAGAAGGAAACTCCTTCTTCACTGTTTACTGACCGTTACTTGGCCCACTTGTGTGCACTAGTGAAAAGTGCACTAGTGACATTACTTTTTCTTTTTCAGCTTGAATGCTGCTGTTGAAACTTGAAAAAAAGCGATTCTGATTGGTCTTAGAGAGTAGTGCAATGGCAGCGAGTCTGTCTCGCCATTGACACTGTCTGCTTTGACTGCGATTAGCGCGTGTAATCGCCTGTGAACGATCACTGCCAAAAAGGTGGATGCTAAAGAGGAGAATAGAGGCTAATGCTGTAGACGACGTACTGGTAGAGGTAAGAGGGAGAGAGAGGAAGATAAAGAAAGATGTTCTCAGGTTGATGAATGGCAAAGCAAATTCAAACAAGCACACACCAGGCAGGCAGAGTACCTTTGAAGGCAGCGATCGATTAGAATCACCGACTGTCCTACCTGCCTGCAAATCTAAACTCCAATAGGTGCGTGCGCCAAAGATGACACAGGCACACTGCAATAATACACACACTGCTGCTGCTGATGCTGATGCTGCTGAAGTCGATGATGAAGAGGATGATGATGGTGGGAAGAGAGTGAGCTCTGATGCGGACAAACCAAGATGTAACTGCCTGGGATTGTGTGTAAGAGAGAAAAAAGTAAAAGATGAATGGTAATACCTCAGACGGCAGTCTAAACACAATCTGACCACCTCAGGACACACAACAACAGAGCTGCTGCTGCTGCTGCATCAGACTAGCTAATGGCAATGCAAGCAGGTGTTACAGGAAACAGCTGGTGATGGCGGTGATTGCCGATCATCAACCACCAGCATCGCAGACAGTTTGGACAGTGAGACCACGTTGGGGCATCGATAAAAGCACAAGTGAGAGGCACAAGAGGGCAAGAGAAGAAGAAGGAAGAGAAGAGTGTGTTGCAGCAGTAGTTGAGAGGTTAGCGCCCGAGTTTAGCTCTAGTCTCGCAGTAATTGCCACACAAAACCAATTTCAAAATGTTGTTGCCATTTTCTATCTCTTAAAACATTGTAAACCGAGAGTACTGGCGCTGTCCGGTAATAATAAGTAGTTGTGCGCTGTTAATTTTAACCCGTGCATTTAACCTATCAAAATTGAAGGCAAACAAAGTTGGACTACACAAGGCAAGCCGGGTTCACCAATTACTAAGATGTAATAATCTGGGCTTGTCTTCTCAAGTTCAGGCAACTTCTTTTCTTTCACGTCCAGACTGAAATCAAGTTCCTCTTTCTACCCTGTTACTGCCATCACCCTCATCTTCATCGTTTCCCATCTCCTCTTTTTTTCAAGCACTTCTGTCGATAGAGGAAGGAAGGAAGGAAGGAAGAATACGCCAAGAGGACATCAATTAGCTAATGCATCTGTGCAGTGATTAAGTTGCCAGTACTTACTGGTCATTAGAAGGATGACCAACACGCCGGCAGAAAAAAAGTAGCAGCAAAAACTGAAGAAGAAAAGGGGGCAGAAACAGCCTCGAGCAGTCATTTCTCAAGACCGCTCTCACATCGATCCATTGTGTCAAGCAAGCCACCACCACGATTGGCAGCAGATGAGGTGACGAAAAAGTAAAATGAAGAAGAGGGGATTCACTGATCCGAGTGTGCAACAGCACTGTGAACATCCTCTCCTCATGTTTTCCTTCACCCTCTCCTCCTCCTCCTCTTCCCTCTCACAGCTAATTAGCATTCATTCCAACTGCCGTCTGCTGATTAGAAACAGTCTTTTGTGCTTGTTATTACTCAGACTGTGTCTAATTAGAATTGGTAATACTTGTGGCCGCATGGCTGTCTGATGAGGCACCAAACAGGCAGAATTTTTACGCTTATTTCAATCGTTTTATCTCCCTTCTAAAGGATTAAACAGTTGGCGGCACGCGCTGGTAATTTCAGTGGTCTTTCTCCCTTTAGTTTGAGTGGAATGAAGCGGCTAAAAGGTCCTGCATGACGTTCTCAAGTTGTTAAAGCTGGATTTCCTTTTAATGTTCGTGCACTAAACAAAAAAAATGCACAGCACTCTTTCCTTCATCGAAGATAAAGACATCAAAGCCATTTCGTTGATTGAAATTTGCTAAATCTATTAGTTTAAAAGAGTTAGACACGAGGGTTAAAAAAAATGATTTTTCTAAAAATATTTGGTTAGTAAAAATAGATGATGATGATGTACACTAGCGCAAAACGCTACTTACAAAAGTACAACTTTTGAAAAACCTAGAAAGTTTTTCCACTCAGTTACTCTGTATAAAAAGGGTTAATGTAATTACATAATTGAAATTGATTAAAATGAGGTATAAAATCAAATGAAAAAGTAAAATAAAGTAAAAAGTTTTTGTTCTTTTAAGATGATTCATCTAAAGCTTTGCCTGTAAAAATGAAAAATCAATTTTAATTGACACGAAGTAAAAAGAAGAAAAAGACAAACACAGATGTAAACATCATTACTGCCGTCCAACATTAGGGCCATTTATTTTAGTAAACGTAAAGACAAATGATGCAGTTAGTTGTAAATGGTAAAAGATGTACAACATGAAAAACACAAAGTTAGTGAGAAAACATGACAACAAGATTAGCTTCCCTCTTTCTACTGTACTATTTTGTACGGCTTCAGTCGTTTGTCCTCGCCGTCGCTGCCTTTGCAGTGATGATCCTCATCGTGGGCAACAGTCCTAGAGGTGCAGTTGACCGATGAGCAGAGTCGATGAGCAAAGAGGAACCTCGCAACTCCTTTTAGCGGAGTTGCTGCAGTGGTCACTGAAGAGTGAGTTTCCTGCAGCTGTCTTTGCTGATGACTATAATGGTGATGATCATCATCTATCGTCTGGTTTGCTGGCTACTGTCAATAATCGGTTAGTGCAGAAAGAGAGACACAAAAGGGGAAAAACAACAAGAAAAACAAGAAAAAACAAAAATGTGTTATTAAGAAAGTTGAATTTATTTTGAAAATAGAAACAAATCATTAGCAGAGGCAATCATCATCAGGTAAATCGACTGGTAAGTGATAAAAAGTGTGACACTTTTCAAAGCTAATCGGTTTTCGTGCCATGCTGGTTGGTTTGTGCAGTGGTTGTGGCGGAAATCAACGATAATAAAGAAAATTAAAAGGGAAAAAAGGATTGGCCTNATCAGGTAAATCGACTGGTAAGTGATAAAAAGTGTGACACTTTTCAAAGCTAATCGGTTTTCGTGCCATGCTGGTTGGTTTGTGCAGTGGTTGTGGCGGAAATCAACGATAATAAAGAAAATTAAAAGGGAAAAAAGGATTGGCCTTCATGCGGATATCAAATACTAAATTCAGGTGTTCAAAATTAAGGACATTATAAACTTGGTGTCACAAACAGGTGGCAATATTGCTGGTAAGGTGTTTCTGGACGGCTGCGGGCGCGTGCACTCTTGTTAATATTTGGTAAACGGAAATTACTGTGCCAAACGAGTTGTGGAGGGGCAATGAAAGGGAAAAACAAACAAACAAACAAAACAAAAAATGAGTAACTATTGACAAAACAACAAAAACATGCCAAACAAACACAACGGCCTGTCGAATCAACGGCCTGCACTGGCACTTACCTTAACGAGGTTTAGGGCGAGGCGCAGCTTGGCGCCAAAGTCCACGTGGACCTTCTCAAAGTTGGCCACCGAGCGCTCGACAATGGCCGGCACGGTCACCTGGGCCAGGTGGCCGGCAATGTTGGCCACCAGGCGGTCTCGCTCCTCGGGGCTGAGCACATTAGTCCAGAAGCTGGTCACCTGCTCGAAGTTGTCGTCATTGGCGCTGTCGTGACGCTGCACATCACCGGCCACCTTCTGGCAGGCCTCCTTGCAGCTGCTGTCGCCCACCAAGCCGGCAAAGGAGTTCGGGTAGTAGTTGGGCAGAGCGCCGCCTAGTTGGCAAATCATTGGAAACACATTGATGATTAGAGAAATTGCCCCCCATCCAATTTCATAATCACAACTCACCGTTGTCAGTGAAGCAGCCAGGACCGTCGCGCAGAGTGGGGTGCATCACCGGGCACCGGGGACGGTTCACCGGAATCTGGTGAAAGTTGGCGCCCAGGCTACAAAAAGGAGAGAGGTTAGTACTACTTGGTAAACCACTTGGTATTTTTTTTTCAGCGTTTCCTCACCGGTGGCGGTGCGTGTCGCTGTAGGAGAAGAGCCGTCCCTGGAGCATCTTGTCCGGCGACGGCTCAATGCCGGCAATCATGTTCGCCGGCGAGAAGGCGAGCTGCTCAATCTCGGCAAAGTAGTTCTCCGCATTACGGTCCAGCACCACCTCGCCGACCTCAATCAGCGGAAAGTCCTTGTGCGACCAGACCTTGGTCAGATCAAAGGGATTGTACTTGAACTTCTCCGCCTGCTCAAAGGTCATAATCTGCACGTACATCGCCCACTTGGGGTAGTTCTTGTTGGCGATGGCGTTGAACAGATCACGCGTGGTGTGATCGGGGTCGTCGCCTAAACAAATAAACGGAAAACCAACCGTTAATCAATCGTTTTAGTTGTTAACTCTCTCTCTCTCCAAAACTACTCACCAGCAAGTCGGCCCGCGGTGGCCACATCGTGGCAGCGAATGCCCTGCTTCGTCTTCAGGTGAAACTTGGTGTAGACGGCCTCACCTGCCTCATTGACCAGCTTGAAGGTGTGCGAGCCGTAGCCGTTCATCTCGCGGTACGAGGCGGGAATGCCCCGGTCCGAGTAGAGAAAGCACACCTGGTGGGTGGTCTCCGGCCGGAGGGAGAAGAAGTCCCAGGTCATGTTGGCGTCCTTCAGGTGCGTCTGCGGGTTGCGCTTCTGCGTGTGAATGAAGGAGGGAAAGAGAATGGGGTCGCGAATGAAGAAGATGGGCGTGTTGTTGCCCACCAGGTCCCAGTTGCCATCTTCGGTGTAGAACTTGACGGCAAAGCCGCGCGGGTCGCGCACCGTGTCGGCGCTGCCCGCCTCGCCGCCCACCGTGGAGAAGCGAATCGCCAGCGGGGTGCGCTTGCCCACCGTGCTGAAGAGCTTCGCCTTGGTGAACTTGCTCAGCGCGTCGCTGGTCACCTCGAGGTAGCCAAAGGCGCCGGCGCCCTTGGCGTGCACCACGCGCTCCGGAATGCGCTCCCGGTCGAACTGGGCGAGCTCCTCCAGAAACTGCACATCCTGCAGGAGGAGGGGGCCGCGCGGCCCCACCGACAGCGAGTTGCCCTTGTCGGCGATGCCCTTCCCGGTGACGGTGGTGTACTTCGGGGCCTGGTAGAAAGTTTGGAAATTGAAAATGTTTTAGTTGTTGTAGTGATTTACTAACGCAGGTAGACTTTGGCACCGCTCAACAGGTTCAAGGTTCAGTTTTACCAGATCTGTCTGCCTACTTGCAGGCACACACACACACCTGCTATCAAATTGCTGTGCACTCTTTGCACTTGAGGCTTTTTAGCAGCGTCTCCCCCCCCCTAAGCAAAAAAGCATTACACTGTTTGCCGGCACAGGTAGAAGTAGAGACACACACACTGTACTTTTCCACTACTTGACTTAGTGCGTGGGAAACATTTGCAAAGTATATTCAACATAAAAGTGGTGCCTAATCTAAACTTAGTAGTGGAGAGTTTGGAGTTGTGAAACGCCGCAACTTTGGAAACGTTACCACAATGGCTATGCACAATGTCGGTCTCTAAGCGTCCCAACTTGAGTGGCACATAAAAACTACTATATGCACAGAGACACACAGATAATAATTACTGCCGGCTATCATCATGACTAGTGGTGGTCGTCGACGTGGTCGCCCTGGCAACCTTCAAATGCTGGTCTGGTCTGGTCTGGTCTGGTCGCTGTACACGTCCTCAAACGAAGGGACGCACAACGGGCAATGGCACTGAAGAAGAAGAAAGAGGAAGAACAGAATACATGCACAGCACATGACGCTAACCTTTTGGCCTCATTTGCAGCTGGACTAGTCGTCTAATCAAAAAGTTCAGTTGAGAAAGAGAGAGTTCAATCGACACTGCAATTGAGGAATCGATCGAGTCTCATTAGCTCACCTCATTACCGGTAGTACCTAAAATTAGCAGTATATACTAGGGACAATAACCTATGGTGTTGCACTCGCTAACATAGATGACAAGCAAAAAGAAAAAACTGGTGCCAGTGAACTAAAAGAAAAGTGGAGACTTACATTTTGCTGACACTTGGCGCCCAGGTTCAGATCCTTGAAGCACTTCAGCTGATCGGCGGCAACGTCTTTCACTTGTTGGGAGGCCATCTTTTCGGTTTGGGTAATGGTTAAAAGTCGGTGCTGGTGGTAGAGTACAAGGGTGTTGGTCGGTCGGTGTTGCTACACTGAACAAGCTTTGCCGTCTACTCTTGGACACGACTTGACGTGGAATGAACGTGAGTTTTCCCTCAAAGGCGAGCTGCTATCAGAAGGAACTGGACGCAACGAACAAACAGCAGCAGGCCAGCAGCAGGCAGGGGAGAAAAGGTGGGATGAAAAGGGAAGAGAGAAAGAGGAGAGTTAGAAGAGAAGGGAGGAAGGAATGTGTAATAATAAAAAATGAAGTTAGAAAGGGGGTTGCTAATTGTCAGTGGTCAACTACTGACAGCGGCGGCGGCAGGCAAGCGCAGCAAATGGCAAACCAGTGCTTACACACTCAGTAAAAGAGAAGAATCAAGGCCTGTGTTCAAGGCTACAGAGCAAGTGAAGATGCGGTGGTGGTGCTGGTGCGGGCAGTGCTGTTGCTGCTGCTGCTATCACGACTAATCAACTAGTTGTTCAACTAAACAATCCGGTTCTTCATTTTATATATTTGGGCAGCGAGAACTGGTGACTGCTAACAATGCAAACAAGCAAGTGCATGCACGCAAGTGGTCTGTTCGTTATTCGAATCAAAAGCAAGCGAACTTGCTGTGCTGGGCTAGCCCTCGAGCGCAGACCACCACAATTTGCGACAGGCTAACAACAACAGCGAGGGAAAAGGCAAAATCCCTTTATCAATGGGCGATGCTAAATTGCCTACTGCTGCTGCTGCTGCTGCTGCCGCTGCTGCCCACAACATGTCTACATGTAGGCAAGCATGTAGGCAGCGGCGGTTCTGCATCAAAAAGCCGGTTCAACTCGTGAGGTGCACGAGAATGCCTGGCAGAGAGAGAGAGAGAGAGAGAGAGAGAGAGAGAGAGAGAAGTGCTACAACTGTGTTTCAACTGCTGCTGCTGCTGAAAAACCAGCGAGTGACGAGGAAGGAAGTGACGCCGACTGACAGCACAGCTAGCCAGCGCAGTGACCACTTACGCAAAAAGTGTGTGTGTGTTGCAATACTGAAAATAACGGGAGTGCAATCGGTAGGAGGTAATGGAGGAAGCAACTTCAAAAACTGAAACTCAACGCAAACAGGCTGTTGACCAACTTACCAGAAAGGCACACTTCGTCTCGATGAGTGATTTTGTCCAGAAAGGTGTGTGACAGCGAAAGTGTCAGTGCTGCTGATGCTGACGGTGTTGCGGCAAAACGGCAAATGAGAGAGAAGTGCCGCGGAGGGAGCAATTTGTGTTGTTAACGCCGACTGACTGACCACCACCACCACCGACGGCGCAGAACAATAGCAGAAGATGTGAGGTGATGATTTGCCGATGATGGCGCTGATAACCGGTGAGGAGGAGGATGAGGATGAGGGTGATGAGGATGATGTGCCTAAATCAGCCAAAACTGGTGTTTCATGGGCAAGCAGCCAACCAAAATAACCTCGTTGTTGTTGTCGTCGTCGTCGTCTGCTATCACCACTGGATATGGCACGCACTGTTGAGGCGCTGTCCACACACTGATATCGACCACTTTGGAGAATGTCTGGCTGTGTGTGTGTTCTCCTGTGCAAATGTGTGAGTTTGTGCCTGTCGATAGTCTGTCACTGTCACTGTCGCCACTGGCAGACACTGAGCAGAGTGCAGATTCGATTGACTGTCTCAGCAAGCACTGGCAGCAGCAGCAGCAGCAGCTATCACCGTCGATGTTGTTGAGCACTGGAAGTAGAGTGGCACTGTGTGCATGGGATTGATAAGACAGAGTTGAAAGAGGGAGAGAGAACGATGAAGAGCGGTGTAGTGACACCGTTGTGGTGGTGGTGGTGGCACAGCTGTGGCTGGAGAATTTGTAGTGCAGTTCACTGGCTGAGTGTTGTACAACTCGCATTGCGAAGACCAGTGCATGAATGTTTCGGTGGTGGTGGCACTACCGCTGAAGAAGCTTCAGCAGTTGCACTGAACACTGGTGACTGTGACAGTGCCTACTCTTTAGTAGCAGTACTACTACCGATCTGGTCGTCCTAGTTTTCTCCGTTGTGATCTGTTATCTTGCTTAGCTGTCGCTAGTTAGCCGCATGGTCAGCGATTCGTGACACTGGCGCCAGCACAGCTTTGCTTCTGCCCTCTTTGGTGTGTCTTTGGTGGTGGCGGTGACCACTGCGGTGGTGCAGGTGCAGGTGCTGATCATGACGTGACAACACTAGGTCAAATAGTGGGCAGATAATCTACCAGAGAAGTTGCTGCCACCCCTTTACCTTTGTCAATTTTCTTCAGTATGTTCTGGTGTTGATTCTTCTGCAAGCTGATAAAAGCTGTCTGGTTCACTAAATGCAAACAATAGAGTGACACCTTTGTATGCTCTTCTCTGAAAGTGGTTGTGATGACAATAGAAGTGTCACCTTTTTGCAGAGTTTGAGCATGCATTACTAATTGAAAATTATGTGATAAATTATTTTGGCTACAAAAAATGTTTTCATTAACAGCAGAGGGGCCAACGATATATTTTGTTTGGTCGGCAGCTGAACGACCCAAAATATTAGATAATAGATAAAAAAGCGTCGAGTGAAAATGAACGCAAGCATACATAGTTTAGAGTCTGGATTCCAGACTGACTTTTAATAATAGCGAGCAGTTTATAAAGAATTTACAAAAGTTTCAAACTTTGTGTAAGCGAATCTACATCACCAGAAACCTGGCGGCCGTTACTATAGACCAAAAACCTAAAATTAAAGTTAATTGCAATTAAAATTAAAGTTTTTTTCTTTGCCAAATCTTTGTTAGCAGACTTTAACTGCGACTAAAAACGCCAAATTTTGTAGTCTTATACTGTGCAAAGAAATCTTTTTTAAATGTTGACCAGTTTGCAATCTTTTATTTATTTATTTTTACACTACTATACAAGCACCAATTTTTAATTCTGTTTGTTTTTCTTAAGTATTTTGAAACAAAAAAAAATATTGTTTAAATATTAAAATTATATTTTTCACTTTAATTGATAAACTTGTGAAAACTGTTAACACTGGAACAGTTTTTTGCAATCATGGTTTGAATCATTATTTTCCCCAGCATCTTTAACCACTACGTTACAAAAAATTGGGTTCACTGGTTAAAATACTTCC
>NW_016175489.1:0-9986 GCF_001687245.7 Rhagoletis zephyria
AAAATAAAATGCAAATATTCGTTATATGGAAGAAAGTGCGCAACACCGCAAACAAAAAAATTCCAAAAATCAACGGTATTTTTTGAACACTTCAAGCTTGCACTATATTATAATAGAATGAATGGGCTACAAAAATGTTAACCCAAAACATGTCCACAAATTCTGAACAAAAACTTTGCAAATTTTATGGAACTTTGTTGATATTTTTAATCTTCCAAGTTTGGATTTGTTTTTAAGGTTTTTGCTAGCAAATGAGATACAATTTTATAAAAACAAATAAATTAAAATTAATAAAAAAAAAATGAAATAAATACCTGGTGACCGTGTAATTTTGTTAAAGATCAAGACAATTATGATAAAAAATTAATATACTATATAGATCTTTTCATATTAACCCTTTCGCTATTTTGATGCCATATGGCGTCATGCTTTTTTGAATACTCACAGATTTAATTGAGCTTATCTGAAATTATATTTTTATATTCAACGCTGTAATGGAAAGTTTTATAAACTATTTTTTAATACGGTATTGTTATTTTTATCCTTAGTAGATGAAAAATTTAGATTTTAAAATTTTTACTAAAACATCGATTTTCTTCCGCTTAGAAAGGTCTACATTAAAATACTATATTTTACCAAATAGCCTAATAAATTAAAAAAAAATAAATATGCTATAGTCTCCAAAATAGTGTCAAATATTGCTAGAACTTGTAATTTAATTAAAAAAAAGTGCTAATAAACGCGTGGTATATTTTTAAATTTGTATGATGCCATATGGCATCAATAATATTTGAAGGTGCTGAAATCCGCCCCAGCAAATAACGATATATTTGTACTGGTAAACTTTTTTAATGAATTATTAAATCTATGCATGTTCCAACTTATTTTATTGAATTTTTGTAGTGTTATTTAATTTAATTTAAATAAAATAAAATACCATATTAAAAAATCTTTGCGTATTTACTACACCAGTTAGTACAAATGATGCTATGGCATCATTCTAAAAAACACTTTAGAATCATATTTTGGAATAAATTAAATTGAATGTTATTATATTCAGTATAAAGGATCATTAAATAAAAATTCGGATCTTTAAAGCCCGAATCTAAAAAGATGTACCGAAAGGGTTAATGAAAATAAATCACATAAAATGAGATCACTGTCAATAAAATGGAAATCTTCAATAGAAATTTTTAATTTCAAAGCATAAAATTTACGCACATTTTTTTACTTTGGACCCCCAAATTGCTCAATTACTTCTAAATATGAAATATATGTTGATATATCCATTTACTTAAATGTAAACGGACTAAAAATCAAAGTGCTAGAAGAGATTTGACCGTTTAGTACAAAAAGAATTTTCGATGTTGAATCTGTACCTAAAATCGGCAAATTGTACTTGTGTACTTTTTAAAATTACTTGTACTGAAAAAAGTAGAAGTGTACTTAAAATATAAACACTGCTACGAATAGCCTACTTTGCCGCTACCATTTTCACACCAAGGGATTTCATTCATTCCCCCTTCTCCCTCCTACGTAAGTGTAATCTTTTTTATGGGAGAGCCAAAATGCGGCTGTAAATTATTATTTAACCATCTAATGCTTGAAATACAATACCGGCGAACGGCAAACTTCGCCGAATTGGGCGATGCTGTCGTTCACCGTTCGCCCAACTATTTCGCCTACTTAAACAGAATTAGAGCGGTAGCGAAAACAGCTGATCCCATTTGGTCGCCTTTATAATTTGGGTGACCATATTTAGAAAAAACTAAACCATATTTAGAAATGAGGAAATGATAACAAATATAAATGTAAAACAAAGAAAGATTATTATAAATAATTTGTTTCAAGCCAGATTTAACGAATCCACAACTATATTTTTCAAACACAAAAAAAAAATCGTGTTTAGGTTGTTTTCTTTTTAAACTTTGAAAGCACAAAACAAATACGGCCACCTTTGGCACGCACAGCTGTCATCGCCCAGCAGAGCGATAGAAATAAATCTATCGCCATGAAACGCCGCCAAGCGAAGTTCGCATTTCGCTTTGGCTGTGTTCAATTTCATATGCTTGCGGGTGTTCAAATTTTGACAGCGCGAATTTCGCTGTGGTGAGTTCGCCGTTCGCCGGCATTGTATTTCAGCTATAACGTTGTGTTATTGAATGAGGTACACACATACATAGCTATCTAACGAATCGGACACATTCGCTAAGCCAGTCCTTAACCAGGCAATGTAATTTAAGTGGCGTTAAAAAATATTAAATATTTTAATGCTTCTGCTTTGCTTAGCTAAGCCAACAAAAGTGAGTTGCATACATTTCAACGAATTGACAGCTTGATTGCATTCCAAGCTTTTTTTATTTGATCTTATTTATAGCCTGTTGCAATCTCATTGCAAGTACAACATAAATTTATTTATATATTTCGTCGTTTAAAGTGCAAAACCGCGTATCAACAAAATGCAAAACCGCGTATGTGAAGTGGTAGAAACTATTTTCTAGAGCGTAAAAACACTCATATTTCAAAATGGTTCTCTTTTTTATAAAGCAATCGCATTTCTGGCTAGTATATGTCAGGACGAATGGATAATGATTGAACCAAGAGCTTGTGTGAGCAAATCCAATTTTTGGTAGCCAATGTCAGTTACACGGTTTTGCAGAATGACGATACGCGGTTTTGTACTTTAAACGACAATTTGAATAACATTCTAGTGTGTGTATTCATATATATGTGTTTACAAACTAAAAGGAACTAGAATTTAATCGTAATTTTTGTTTGATTTTTGATAAACTTTTGAGGCTCATCATGCTAATCCACACCGTGTTTAATTGTGCTGCATATCGAATGGCTTATGCTAGCATACATACAAACATACATATGTACGTACTTACGTGGCAACATGTATTTCTGTAGATTACAGATAAGTACTCGCATATAAAATACGACGTGTCTCCTACTTGCGGTGGATTTTAAGAGTAAACAGTGAAAAAAAGTGTTTAGGGTGGATAAAGGCATGTAAAAACACGATTTTCCTCTAATAGATCGAATACAATAAAAACGACGAGGTACGGACTACAGCTGTCAAACTATTTTAACACGTACTCTTATGTAGATAATTATGTATTTTGGCGACGACCGGGCTACGCGATGACTGTGGTTGTGGCCACATTAGATCTATTTCTATTTTTCCAGCGACAGATAAGGTTCTTCCTCTTCTTTTATGTCAAACTCATACATATTGATGATGTCGCTGCCGCATTCAAAAAAATCATGTCGCCATCAAACAAAGCGTTTAGATAATGAAGATAATAGTTTGCAAGCTGTGGCCCGTAGCTCGTCGTTTTCAATGTGTTCAGAACTTAACACTGCTGGCATTTTCTATCGCGAATGTCACTAAATCGTAGCGCCAATTCTGTGAAAATGATCGCCTTTTTCGAATTCTTGTCCGCTGTTGTGAAGAATTCTTTACCTACGCGTCACGTCTTTATAATACGAAAGTGATACTGAAATTAGAAACTACTTATTTCGATGGGATTGAAACTAACTTGTGCGAATAGTATTCGCTGAGCTAAAGATTTTATAAAATGTAATAAAGGCACTTGCAGCTATGGGGCATACTTTTCAATCGAATATCTATCAAAAAGGTGCAACTAACTTTACGAGTCGATTTTAATGCGACTGTGAAGATGCCACAATAAAACCAAGACGGTAAATTATTGCAAATATATTATTCACTGATAAAAATAAACGTTTTCATTTTTTCTAAATAACTTCTCTACTGTATGAAACTCTCTAAGCTATAATGATTTTAACAGTTTTAACAACAAACCACACTCTTATTTATCTAAACGATACCCTAAATTACTCATTATTCCAACAAAACCTCAGTGATGTATACTATAGATCTCCACACATATAAAAATCACCTTCCATTTAATGTACCGCAAATGGCTTTTACTGCTTAGCACAAACTGGGTATGTTAGTACTTAGATAAAATAATGTTCGCAATAGCCACACTACAACCCTCTGAATGCGACACTCAATTTATAGTAAGTGGTTTTTTTGGCAAAACCAACTAAGTGATTTTAGAAGTTTTGGTTTTCAAAGGTAAAATGATAAACTTTTTTACAAAGATAGTACAGCAAAAAAAAAAAATGAAGTAGCCATATCAATTCTGTTTTTAAAAAAACCACATGCGATTACATGGGTATATCTTCGTAGCCGCTGAACCAATTTTTTCCAAACTTGGTACAGTTGTTGACCTTACAACATACCAAACGGCTGAAAAATTTTATAATCGGAAAATAACCATGCCCAGATCCTATATAACGGTAATGTAGAGAAATACTAATTTATTCCAAATTGATTTTTGCAATCGTTCTTTACAAAAAAACTCGTGTATGATAAAGCTTTAGGGAAATGAGCCCATTTATGACCACATGTGTATATCTCGGTAACCGCTCAATGAATTTGTCGCAAACTCGGTACGGTTATTGTGCTCGTCTCATTAAAGCAAAGCGTTGAAATTTTTTTTAATCGGATTAAAATTACGCCCACTTTTAATATACCGCCAAATTTCAGAAATGTTCAAAACTTCGATATTTCGAAATTTAAAAAGGCTAATCTCTTATCTCTCTATGTCTAACTGTACGTTCTATCGAAGATGTTTAAAATAGGGGTAAAACCACCCCTGCTTACCATTAATACTTTTTAGGCTTTTCACTTACTTTTATATTGGAAACAGTGTAGCCACTTTGTGAATAATTCCTCAAAACGTGAGGAATTTCCGGTGTGCGTGAGTATTATTTGAGGATTTTTATTTTGAGGAATTTTCTCCCGATATATTTGCAAATAACAAATGCAGACATGTTTTACATAAGAGCGTTGTTAAATCACTCTGGAAATTTTTGAACAAAAAGCTTTCCGAAGTTTTGCAAAGAGCGAAATACATCACACAAGTGACTTGTCATATATTCATCAAACCTACTTTCCCCTGGCTCGTTCAAGCAAAGAATTTTAGTTGTCTTCCTGTTCACAAAGTAAAAAGGTTTGGTTTTCTTCGATTTCTCTCTCTCACGTTCTCATTCTGTTACGAATGAGGCGATTTTATCATACATAACGTAAGCGGTTTGATCAAATGCCAACATGGCGGCCAGAAAATGAAAAAAAATCGGTTTTTGTTCACTTTCCCTCAAACTGCTTGTCCAACCTTCAAACCCCCCCATGCACAACTTTAATATGTAGCTGTCAATGCTAATGTGGCTTATTAACATTTTATTTTTAATATTTTTATTGAGCTTAGTACCACAATTGTTTATTAGGAAAAATTGAAAAGCAACAAAGTCTAAGCGGTAGAAGTTTTAGCAGCTATTTCGGAGATCACCACATCTCCTCATCAGACTTCTTTTTTTCTGGACTTCAGCAGGGATCCAACCTGCGTAATCGATGTGCAAAGTCAGAAGCATTAAGCACTGAGCTACATATGTACACCCCGTAATGATTTTCAATTTTTCCTAATAAACAATAGTGGTACAAACCTCAACAAAAATATTAAAAATTAATATTGAGCTTTAAGCAAAGGGATATTTCGCTTGGTTTGTCAAGCCAATTGTGTGGTGTTTTTCGCTCTTAAGCACATCTGCATTTGCTGCTAAATATTCAGAATGTTATCGATAATTTTGTTCATTCCATCGTTATATTTTAAATTTATTATAATTATTATTTATTACTTACATACTTTGTGCTTTACAGTGAAAATGGCCTAACTCAACTCTTTCAATTACAGATACTACATACCTATGTATATACATATATAAATACATCACTGCTTGTGCATATATCTATCGCATTGCCACTTGCCACAGCATTCAAGGCAAAGGACTTTTCGGATTTATTGTAATCAATTTCTCGCTCGCCGAATTGTTACGGCACATTAAACTCCATAATAAAAACAATTTGTTGGATTCGCACATGCACGGTTAAACGTGGACAACTAAAGGTACTAAAGCATGTGATACTATAGCAACTACAAATACAAAAAAACTGAATTCGCCAACGAAATCAATAAATTTGCTTGTAATATATTTACATACATATGTATGTATGTTTGTAAGTATAAGTTCCACCTTTCTAGCAGGCAGCATCGCTGGCTTTGTGCATATATATATGTATATGTAAATGTATGTATGTCGCTTTTGACTGATCTATGGAAATACAATCGAAGTTACCTGTGCCTCTAGCAGTGCTAATAAAATCACAAAAAAGGATAGACGCTGCTGGCTTAAAAACCAATTTTTCCACTAAATGCTACCACAAAACAAACAAAAACAAAGCTTTTTTTTGTTGGCTAACTTAACATCAGCTTTTTCACCGGCTTTTGCTTTCCCCATTTCAATTGGTAAATTTGTTGCTGTATTCATGAAAACTTATGGTTATAAAAACCGTTTCAATATTTCTTCCAGCTGCTACTTTGACTGCTACATACTGACAATCACATGTACATATGTAGGTACCCCTTAAGGCCTTAAGCTTGCAATTTATTTATTTATTTGCTAAAAAAATGTGGGGCTAGACTTTTACTGTATACAAAAGCAATTCTTGCATTTAAAAGTGGATCTGTTGATACCATAGGGGGATATTAAACAAAAAAAAATTAAAAAAATATATGTAGAGGTAAAACGATACCGCACTTAAATTGAAAACTATTTACTTTTTCTGCCAAGAAATGATATATCGACAATAGGTTTGTTCGTCGAAAATCCAATTAAAGAATTATCCAACACTTAAAATATCAGAGGGTAAGAAAAAAAACTCTCTCAAATTCTCTCTCTTGTTAAATTTGCAAGCTTCCCTGCCACCTGGTGTCCACGGTTGCATTTCAAACACAATCAATTCTTATGGAATTTTTAAAATTCCTTCAGATGGACAAAAACAGGATATACATGTTTATTTCTTTTTGTTCTGACTTTCTTTAACACACATTTTAATTTCTTTACCGTAATAGCTGTCGGGTTTCTTAAATTGATTCTGGTTGCAATTGCGTTCCGTTTGCGAATAAAATTTTTTTCAGGCGAGTTAAGTTCAAATCATTGGAATTAACTTAATTAATTATATCAAAAAGTATTGACTTCCTTTTTTCATAAAAAAATCGTTCGTGTTTATAAATTTTTAAATTTAACGCACGTATTTACTCAAATTATTGTAGACAAAAACGCAACCATGTGCCATATGTTCGTGTTTACAAATTCTTGCTGTCTGAAATTTTTCCGGCAAGAATTTGCGACTTCGCTCAGGAGAACTGTCACTTTGCGCCCTCAGTTTTTGAGTGGTGGATAATTTTTTGATCTGCACGAACGCGATTTGGGCAAAAATCATGATAATGCGTACAAATTCGTAAAAATTTTTTGCTCGATGAACAAACCTTATATCCATTTATGCCGCAATTTTTTGTCAATAATGAAGGTGCCCAAAAACTGATAAGATAGTAGGATTTATACCAATAGGATTATATCTATTTACTTATGCGGCTTTACTGTTCGCTGTTAGCTTTCGCTCGGAGGTTTGCCATTGCCTGCCGAGGAGCGAGACCGCTAATAGAAAAAAAACCTATTTTTGGTTTTTATATATTTTTTTTACGTTATTTTGAACCGGACTTGAACCCAGGCCCTGCGTAGTATTAGCGCACACTGCTAACCACCACCCCACAGCGGCGCCATACATATAAATTAATTTGAATAAAGTGCTGCCAGAATACTGGATTTCCACACTAAGCACTGAAATATTACCAACTTGCATATATTAAAAAAAAATGATACTTACTGATTTTATCAGTTCTAAATATTTTCATTACATAAAATAGCAAAAAAGGCAAATGGGTCAACAACACGAATTCATTCCACTGCAAAACTCCCAGAAAGAATTCACTATGGCAAATATGTGTAGATTCCAAGCTCAGAATGCATAGCTATCTATAGCCTGCGCCATAAATATTCAGTTTGTTTTGGAAAAAATAAATAAAAGGGAACAACATAGAATGAATTTTTAGGATACAGTTTTAACAAAAAAGTCAAATTACCGCAAATTCAGCGACAAGCAATTTCCATGTGTATGCACATTGCCTGTCTCTCTCCGGCGCGCCTGAAAAAATATGTACATAACCATGTACACAAGTGTCCCGATTTGCCATAGCTAACTCTATGTCTCTTGTTGTGGTTGCGACGACTACTCGCCAAGTGATAAATTTCGCCTGTCACCTGAAAGAATTCACCGCAAATTTATAAATAAACACAATTGTATGTAAGCGCCAACGGAAGCTGCATTGCGGCTTGGGAATGTCGATTACAAACTCAGCAAAACGGCAATAAAATGCGAGCGGAAACAAAGTAAAGGGTCCATGTGGGCAGTGAAGTGTTAGTGAAGTATTTGTCTTTTACGCAACACTTGAATGTAAACAACATTTTAGCTGGAAATTAATTTACTGCAGTAGGTATGCAGTGCAAGATGTAACCGGCCATTTACCGGTACAATAGGTAAATCCAGTGCGTACTAGAAATAAATCGAATCGAGTGATGTTTGCCAATGCATAGGAGCCGCTTATTTAGAGTTTTACTAATTTCTGTGTAGCTCTGCCAATTTGGTATAATTAATTGTTTAGACAAAAAGCAACGGGCATGCAAGTCTCTTGCTTACCTTTTCTAACTGAACTCACTTGTGCCAACGGGTATTACATATAACTTTGTTAAAATCAGTTTTCTGTAACATTCTTATGGAGTTAGAATCGTATAAACACACACATATGTATATAAGCATTGCACATATACGCATATGAAGGTATGAAGGTATGTAGTACAAAATAACATGCAAAATATAATATTAGGAAATACTCATTTGTTTTTGTCTATAATATGTATCATCCGTTCGCCCCACAGTGTGCTTTATGAAACACGTGAAAGCACAGGAGTAGCTTCCATTGTACACAATGCTTGTTTACGAATCTTGTACGGCTACTGGAGCGAATGATCCCATATCTAGTTCACTCTGCGGCGTTTTAGATGTGTGAGAAAACATACCTAAATAAATATGTATTAAGCCCAAAACTTTTCCTTCCATTTAGTATTGGGTTGTAAAATTTTAAGGATTCTGTTAGCCATTTGCTACCAATTATTTTCCCCATGTCTAAAAGTACCTGAATCGTAAAGAAAAATTTAATAACCATACATTAAGTCTGATTTCAGATTTGGATTAAATAAATAAGGATATGTTAGCTTTGAAATTTCTGGAGATAATTCCGGCAGCGATTGTCTGCGTTACGGGATAGCTTTGGTTAGGTATGCTGCGTGGCTTCGCAGATACGAATAAGACCCATAGCGTTACCAGATAAACTGCGACAACTTTAGACAGCTAATCACTACATACCAGGAGCAATATTAAAGAACATCGCAGTCCCCTTGGCAAACTGAAACAACTTGTTATACCCCACCTTGGCGGCGGCTTCTAGATTAGGTAGAAAACCTGCTCCCAGTAGACTCATCCGCAATCTGCTAAGGGCAGGACACTCGCAGAGGATACGCTCCACTGTCACCTTCTGCGCTCTGCATCATCTACAGATCTTATCGTTAGTCAGAGCAAGTTTATAGGTAGCGTAGCCTTCTCTCTCCTGAGGGAAAGTAGAAACTTCGTGAGCTTCATGTCATATGCTCTACACATAACCGTGGACAGCTTGNTGGTAGCCGATAAAGCACCCTCTTTGGCCAGCCTGTGGGCCTCGTGGTTTCCCGCGATGTCGGTGTGCCCCGGAACCCAGTAAAGGTATACGTCACTATAGGTGTGTAGCAACTTCAGAGCTGCTGCAGAGAGCGATAGTAGCGCCTTAATCGCAGCCTGACTGTTGATATAGAGATTCGCCTGTTTGTTTACGAGGTTGTTTCACAGTAGCTCTGCCACTCACCTTATAGCCAGTACTTTCGCCTGGAAGATGCTGCAGTAG
>NW_016175491.1:0-9985 GCF_001687245.7 Rhagoletis zephyria
ATTATGGCATACCTTTTTCGTCTTGCGGTTTGCTGAAAATGTTTTGAACATCACGCAAAGCCACATCGTTTTATCTGGTATGGCCTCAATGTGGTTGTATTTTGTTCTTAAGTAAATTGAACGCAAGTTCTTGATCGTGTAGTGTCGAGGTTATGTACCAATACGAGTACGAGAACTATTTATCGCCAGGAATACATAAAAAACAAAAAACAACCCTGTTGACCGGCACAGCTGATTAGCAGATTTCGCATTTTGTTGATAATTTTTGTATTTTCTCGCAATTTGGAATTAATTTGTAGTCACATTTTTAGTAACCAAAATGACTGCTGTGCCACCACCCTCGAATGTATCTACTTTGCTACCACTGGGTAAGTGTTCCTCAGCATATCAAAGAATACATTAACCGCTTGTGGCCCGCCTTTTAGAATTGGTGGACAAATGCATTGGTTCCCGCATACACATCATTATGAAGAACGACAAAGAAATGGTTGGTACTTTATTGGGCTTTGATGATTTTGTAAACATGTTGCTAGATGATGTGACGGAATATGAAAACACTCCAGAAGGCCGTCGTATAACCAAACTCGACCAAATACTACTCAATGGCAATAACATAACAATGGTTAGTATGATAAATGAAAATACATCTTTATTGCATTTATGATAAATTAAAGTACTTCTTATTTTGCAGTTAGTCCCTGGCGGCGATATACCAGAATAAAATTATGGAGAGCAAAATGAAAACAAGCTAACATTTGTTTAACTTTAAAACTAAGTCTTATTGAATACATTTAATAGCCATTTACATACATATGTTTGTATACTTATATCTTGGTTATTTTATTTCTTAGGATGCGTATATGTTTCCACTGTCTCGGTGTAGGTTTCCTAATTGCCCTTCATAAATTATATCGTTGATAGCTTTCTTAGCATAAATCTGTTGCTCCGGCGTCATTTTTTGCAGTTCCATAGCCCACGTCTCGGCCAATTTCAACTCATATTCTCCAAGTGGTTTCGGATTTGATATGTTTGAAGTTTTGGGTAGCGCCTTGTACTCTGTTCTTTCTATATGAGTATATTCCTCAGTTGGTGCGGACGAATCGTCCTCTTCAAGTACCTCTATATTTATTGGTTGTTCATCGTGATACTCGAGTTCAAATTTCTAAAAATATTAAATGAAAAATGCTTGGTAGCAGATATTGCAATGAAGCTTACCTGTTCCTTTGTAGCCACATCGCCGATCAAGAATTTAATTTCGTCAAAATACCATAATTTAGAGTTCTTACGACATTCTAGCACCATACTCTTTAGCTCTTTTCGGAAATTGGTTCTCAATGCATTTATTTTCTTGGTTACACCTTTACGACTTATATCTGGATATCTTTCCCGAAATTTGTTAACTAAAAATTCGTACGACGTATTCTTTGTAACTTTGTTGCGGTATCCTGGCGAACGCGGGTTCCATAACGCTGGGAGGGCCTTGTACACTTTGAGGCAACTGATAATAAAAGCGCGCTCCTCGCTTTTATCAACCAACGACATATTTTTCCAACCAAAATGCAAAATTTAAAAATGTATTGCACAATTATTAACTCAATACGAAATTATCGTTTTGCCCATTGCTAGGAATGTCGGAAAAACATCGATGATTTGCTTCGATGCATCATAAATTTTCCACTCGAGTATAAATAGTCGAAGTATCGATGATTTTTGGAAACTGAACATGAACCAAAAATACAAGATCACGCGGGCAGGAGAGTAGCCCGTTAGAATCGCATTTTGGGAAAAAGTTCAACGATTTTGACATTAGCCGTTTTAGATTTCTTCGTTATTTACAATTTGGTGGTGGCATTTTACTGCAATTTTCTTTATTTTCGCCCGTGGCAACGTGTGTACACATAAGATAAAGAATAATTTAACACAACGGCATGATTTATAGAAGAATTTGCATAATAAAAATGATTATTCATGCGTTCAACAATTTCGCGGTTTTCGCCGTTTACTTCTTACAACAAAGATGGCGTCGAGATTTCGGCAGCTAGAAAATAATTTTTTCTTTCTTTCCTTCCCGCGTGATCTTGTGTCTTCCGTTCTTAACAAAGAACGTGGATAGTCTAACGTAGGTTATCTACGTTCTTTGTATGTGCAGGTAGCGGGTTCTTCAACGTTTGAAAATACCCTTGGTTCGAGCATGTATTAAAAAATACTTAAAAAATTACGCATGTCAAAGTATTCCACTTATATAAAGCATTTTTATGAATAAGGGTAATATAAAGAATGTGATTTTTTTGCTTAAAACGCAGTTACAGGCTAACCTAATATTCACGCACGCCGCCAATTTATTGTCAAAAATTTCTCATGCACATGCAATTTGTATGAGATCAACCGAAATTGAACGGCGTGCGTATGAAGCTAACTAAATTTCCAATTTTTGTTCTGCGTGACATTTTGATTTGACGTTTCGCTCAATGAAATCAAATGCAAACGCATGCAAGTGAATTTCGGGTGACGCAAAAAAACAAATTCGACGGCATGCGTACCAAAACGCAAGCCGCGAATATTAGGTTAGCCTGTTATAAAATATATACTCTGCTAAAAGTAATCGAATTTATACCAGTTAAAAAACTTATCATCACCTGTAAATTAATTTGACATTTCGAATGCAACGAAACAAATTAACAGCTGATGGAATCACCGCCATATAAACAAAATACAGCAAAATCCTGGGCAATCAGGTGGTATATTTATGTAGAAAAATGCCAATTACCGACCAGGAGAAATTAGGTATAGTTGATTTTCTGGCAAAAGATGAGCAAAATGTACCGGCACTGCTGCAAGTGGCCAGAAGCGTGACAAAAAACATTTGCGACGTAGCAACAACGCAAGGTAATGTGGATGCGTGACTTGGTCATTAAAAACGATTGTTTTCTTATATTCCGTTTTAACTGCAGAGGCACTGGACTACGTGTATATACAAATTGGAGATACACTAACGCTGCCAAACAAACGGGCTATAACAAGAGAAATGCTTTTTAAATACTTACATCAACGTAAAATTCAAGTCAATGCAGATTTCACCAAAGGCGCTTTAATAAGTAGAATTATTGAATATTGGAACTCTAAATTCGAGTATAACAATGATAACTCTTTACCTAATACCACTACGAGCATAACAAGATTAACCAATGTGACTGAAAATAATACAGCCACTAGCATCACGACTAATCTTAGCACATCACAACAAGAGAATGAAACTCAGTATCCCATTCATTTACTGGCGCGACAGTTTACTGAATGGTTTTTTAATAACCTAAATAAACAAACTGTAAAAGCAGATGATTTTTGGTCAGATTGCCAACTACAGTTGCGAATTGCCGCTACCGATCAAATGAATGATTATGAGTGTACAGGTGCAGATGAAGTAATCTTTACGCTTTTAGGTTCAAAAGAACAATTTGGCTTCTACTTCAATCCGAACCTCACGCATGCTGGTGTTCAAGGTCGAATGAATGTGCATGGTCTAGTACTGGTATTGGCATGTGGTACACTTCACACAGAGCAAAATTGTGTAGGCGTATTTGAGTGTACGTTTGGCCTATTGCGTGATCCATTCGCTGAGAACAACTGGAAGGTGAAAACAATGAAATGCATACTGCGCAGCCAGCTAGCTGCTATAATGCCAAGCTTGTGTGAAAGCGAAACACTCGTAGAGGCACTTCATTTACCGATTCCAGAAGGAGAAATTACGTAGCATTAGCAGATATAGATACCGACTATCTACGAAATCTAGTATCTTCAATATTTATTTATTTTAATTTTATTGCTAATAATAAATTATTTTCATTCAAATTGAGTTTATTTTGTATTAGGAAATATGTATATGAAAAGCAGTTGGGAGGGAAATATGCACATTTTGTTGGCAGCAGGAAAAAGCGTTAACGGATACAGCATCAAAAAAGCATTCCCACGACAGTGTGGGGGTGTGTTCGAGCTACGTGTTAATTATCACAATTTGTAGCCTTGCTTTCTTGATGATATTTTATTGATACGCAACTTAAAATCTTCTGAAATGCTGCAGAAATTGCGCAGAAAAAATTGTATGTTGCTTTTGTTTTGCCAATGATGAGCACCTGATTGTAAAAATTTTGTTCCTCAAACGCTTGATGTAGGCAGTCTGCTTTCATAAAAGGTAACATTGCCGTATTAACTGCAGCTCGAAAACACCCTCTATTATAGTCATGTATATAACCAGAACAAGCCAGATTTACATATATGCATATGTACATATGTATATCTGGAAAAATAAATTATGCATTGAATTATAAAACAAACATTTTGAAACTGCATTTGGCCAGTAATATTTCTTGTTTTGAGTACTTCAGAAATAAATGTATGTACATATCTCTTATATTTAAATTTTTTACAGCTGTTAGGGACTGCTCAATGTAGTTGCGAACAATACTAAAGAGGGTTTATAGACCGTTAATGCAGCTTTTATTAAAGGTACTGGCGTAACCATTGCTGACTGACGTAAATAATGCTTGGTGCAATACAATTTCATGGAGCACATATAATTTATGCCGCTTTTCTAAATTCAAACGCATCCTAACATATGCGGTAAATTTCGGAACGCATAATATTAAATACCAGCATGTAAGCATTTCACGCCAAAGTTTTAAATTGCTGTTATTTTATACAATATGCTTTTTTGGGTAAGCCGTTCCACTATCGCATTTTCCAGCCAACAAATTTACCTTATAACGTTTGGTTTGTCTATCAATGTTTAGAATAGAGTAAACTTAGCTTTCGTCGTCTCCAACGCCATGGTTTCGTTTCTTAGCCGGAGCAACACATCACCGTTACACCTAGAAAAATTCAAAAAGTGCTTATATAGAGTACAAAATTGTTGATAGTTAAAAATTATAAACTTACTGCCAACCAAATATACTCTACAATTTTTACACAGATTTAATTTTTACAATTTAGCGTCGCTGTGCAATAATCCGCCTGAAAGAAAAACAATTAACACTTAGTTTAAATATAACCTATTACAAATTTTTAGGTTTCGCTTATTACTCCATTGGAAGCACAGGGCATAGAAAATCATTTGCGTCGCCATACCAACAGCAAATCGATTCTCATGCCGCTCCAAGCTGGAGGTTTATACGAAATTTTACTTTTTACTTTACTGTATTGTATAATACACTTCAAACCCAAATTATTATTACCAGTGCTATAAACAAAAAACATGCTGTTCTCACATTGGACGCAGCATGGGTAGAGGCACGTCAGCACGTCTACGCCTTTTTCGTGTGGTGCACAGCGACATTCTGAAATGAAATCAAATACTATAGTAATGCTTGGTGAAATTTTAAAAATTAATTGGTGTGACAACATGCCGGCTAAGAAAAAAATTAATTCGTAATGAAGGATTTCTTAATTGGAGAAATGTAGTACAATCAATTGAGAGCAAATATTTCTTTAATAGCCTTCTGGTAGTAACTTTTTTTTAATGAACTCTTTGTTTGCTTGCCAAAACTGGATGCCTTAATGTTGAACATAAAGATTTAAATATCAAAACAAATCCTGAACTAAAAAAAAAAAACAATAATTTAGCTCATCGCAAAAGCAGTTTTTTTCTTTGTTTTAAACAATGCAAGGAAAGACGGCAAAGGAAATCGCCTTTACAATAATTTATTGTTAATATTCTGATCAAATTCCAGCTTTAGTTGTTTCTTCTCTATTCCAGAAGGAATTTGCTTCATCTACATAACCATTCGAATGCAGTTAAGTTAATACGAACATCATAAATTACACGCGCTTGAACAATCAACGTTAAAAAAGATTGTGAAGGAAATGAGATAAAATTAAGAACAAAAACATGGCGTATATATGTACATATAATTAAATGAAAAGTAAANGTTTTAAACAATGCAAGGAAAGACGGCAAAGGAAATCGCCTTTACAATAATTTATTGTTAATATTCTGATCAAATTCCAGCTTTAGTTGTTTCTTCTCTATTCCAGAAGGAATTTGCTTCATCTACATAACCATTCGAATGCAGTTAAGTTAATACGAACATCATAAATTACACGCGCTTGAACAATCAACGTTAAAAAAGATTGTGAAAGAAATGAGATAAAATTAAGGAGAACAAAAACATGGCGTATATATGTACATATAATTAAATGAAAAGTAAAATGAAAAGCTTCTTCAATATTTTACATATTAACTAAGTTCTTTTAATATGATACAACTATGGATTTTGATGTTTTCATGATTTTGAAACACAATAATTTAGTCAACTCAATTATAACACATTCCAATTTTAAATGCTACACAAGCTAACAAAATTAGAAGTTTTTCCGTACACATCGTTTAATATTTTGTCTTCAATCTATTACTGAATGCTTGACAGATTAGCTGATAAAATCTATTGGTTTTGTACTTTGGCCAACAAAATATATTTTTTCTCAAACTAGCCGCGGATTTTAGGAAAAGTAAATTTTAATTACACTTAAACTTCAAATAAAAATGTGCTCAGTTCAATTGTCTCTGCTGCTGTTCTGTCACTCTCTTTCATGATGCGTAAAATATACGTAAAAGATGCATCAGTGTAAACAAATTTTTATCTGGTATTAATAATTGCATAATACTTAATTTATAAACTCCATATACACTGCATGATTGTAACATATAATACAATACTAGCAGCATTTTAGCAAAGAATTACATTGTGTATATGCCTGGTGCCGGCGCGTCGAATTTTCTCAACTCAATTTAAAACAGGACACACTTTCATGAAGTGGTCGCTTACATCTTCTCTTGAATAAAAGGATGTGTTAATGCTTGATTCAAAGAAATTCTTTTCGATGGATCCAGCGCAAATATATTATCCAATAAATCCTTAAGTTGTGTTACTTTTCGGTGTTGATCATCTGGTAAATTCTGATCAGCAATAAGTTCCTGTTGTAGATTTCGGTAGGTTTAATTACAGGCATAACCACGATTTTTTCCTAAAAAAATATTTATAGTTTTTTAGTAAAAATATGGTAGCACCATAATCAACTGCAATAATTACCCTTTCCGTAATTTTGTCAATCTCATGATAAAGAAAGTTGCAGCTCTGATCAAAGTGTTGATCTTTGAATTGACCTTTCCGAATAATACGATTTGGAATTTTTCCTAACGATGAAAATATAATAAAAATTAATTAAAAACAGATTCTCCCATAACAAATTGCTTGATAATCAGCATTTTAGGTCATATCTGAGGGATATGTAATTGATTATTAGTCTCCACCTTTTAAGTCCATGAAGAATTTCAGCATTTGGTTATTGCTCTTTCCACTAAACAGAATTTTTCCAGTGTATAGCTCATAGATTGTACAACCAGCAGACCACATATCAATTCCGTAATCGTAAGTAATGCCTAATATGATTTCGGGCGCACGATAGAAACGTGATATTAAATATGGTGTTATTTCGTTGTCGTTAATAGCTGAAGCAGAACCGAAATCACATAACTTTAAACATAAATTATTATCATTCACAAGAATGTTGTCGGGTTTAATGTCTGCATGAAGTATGCCGGTCTTTTTAAGCAACTTAAGTGCCAGAAAAGCTGTTGCGTATAGCTGCGCACTGCTTTGATGTGTAAGCCAACATTTTTACCATACTTTTTAAGCACTTCCCGAAGGTTCATAGATAGCGGCTCGAACACCATGCAAAGATGCTAAAAGAGACGACGTATGAATTTTCAAATTAATTCTTCCCTCTTTAACTCAACGCGGTACCCACCTGCTTATGAAAAAAATGTCTGAAAAGTCGTAAGCAATGGAATCTATCCTCTGGATCTGCGTCATTCAATTTTTTTAAGATCTCCAATTCACGCAGTCCCGTTTTATGCCTGATAAATTTACGTTTAACAAAATTTCCTGGATAAGAAATATACATTTTTTATCTTACATTATCTCGTTGTTGCGTATAATTTTTACAGCAACATTTGCATTCCCACGTGCTTGATCACGAGCTCTCACTACATTACTAAATACTCCCTGGCCTGTATATCCACTCACAACATAACGGTTGTCAAGACTTTCCCCAATACGTACACGATAATATCCTTCCGCATCATCCCAGTTGTCTGTCAGTGCAGGATTTTCATTTTGTGTTTTATTCAGCACTATTGCATTAGGAGACTGGAAAATATAAAATGCATTCGCTTAATTTCCCTTCAAGTGATTACTATGCGAAGATTGACAGTTACGAGCCAACGACTCACATCGAAATTCGAGTCTACGTCTTGATCGGCAAACATATCCCATTCCGGTCGCTTTTCCCTGGCACCACCTTTAGTTTTCTTATCGTCGTCGAGGTCATTTTCCTCCTCTCGGCTGACCTGTATTGATGACTTCGGTTGGGTATTATTCGGCAAAGGCGCGATGTCTTGGATTCTCGGTTCTTCTGGAGAAGGGATTCGTTCTCTTCTAGGTTGCGAGGATTTGCTTGGTGGAGATGATTCTGTTTTTCCTCCTAGTTTCTGAAATTGTAAAAATGTTTAATAACGTAAAATATCTGATATATGTATACACAAGTTTTCATACTTTTAATAGTTCTTCACGTTGCTTTCGACGCATTTCAATTATTTTTTCTTCTTCGTCTTCGTCTTCGTTGATGTCAATATCCAAATGACCATCATCTTCGCTGCTTGATTCTCTTACTTCAGCTTTTTGCCCTTCGCTTAATGAGCCCCGGTAGCGATCCTTTTCACGATCGCGCCCACGCTCTTCTCGCCATCCATCTCTTTCGTTTTTTCCAGTGCGCTGACGTTCTCGCTCTNTTCACGTTGCTTTCGACGCATTTCAATTATTTTTTCTTCTTCGTCTTCGTCTTCGTTGATGTCAATATCCAAATGACCATCATCTTCGCTGCTCGATTCTCTTATTTCAGCTTTTTGCCCTTCGCTTAATGAGCCCCGGTAGCGGTCCTTTTCACGATCGCGCCCACGCTCTTCTCCTCGCCATCCATCTCTTTCGTTTTTTCCAGTGCGCTGACGTTCTCGCTCTATCCGACGCCGATCCGATTCTACTTTACTTCGGCTATGTGAACGCATCCGGCGGTCTCGATCACGGTCACGATCACGTTCCCGTTCTCTTCCGCGAGAGTTACCAAAAGAGCCAACCCTACTACGATCTTGCGCCCTCAATCGGTCCTCTCGCGAACGTCGATCACGATCGCGACTATTTTCTCTCTCGCGTTCCTTATCTCGATTTATTTCCAAACGAAGATCTTCTTTTTGACGGTTTTGATCATGCAATCCTCGTCGCTGCCTACCTCGATTGTGACTATCGTCGCGACTTCGAAGGCTGTTGGCCTCTGAATCTCGTCGTTGCGATCGACTACGGCTAGNCTCTCGCGTTCCTTATCTCGATTTATTTCCAAACGAAGATCTTCTTTTTGACGGTTTTGATCATGCAATCCTCGTCGCTGCCTACCTCGATTGTGACTACCGTCGCGACTTCGAAGGCTGTTGGCCTCTGAATCTCGTCGTTGCGATCGACTACGGCTAGTACTACGCTTGGAAAGATTTGTGTGCTGATCTCGGGAACTGTGTCTACGTGTATGTTGCGCTTCCGGTGCTGAATGACGATGATGGTGGTGGTAATGCTCTGCCGATGACTTTCTGTGCGGTGATGGTAGGCGCTCATCTTTTGATCTGTGTGATATACGCGTTGTTTTTCGCTTCAATTCAGGAGTTCGGTTTCCACCGCTAGAATCATCCAATAATATAACATCGGGTTCATTTGAAATCTGTTTTTTACTTATTTTACTAATAACATTTTTACTGATTGACGAAGATGATGACAACGAACGCTTTTTAGCTGAGTTGTCAGTTCCACCTCTGGATATATCCTCATAAGCAGTGACTTTTACCGTTTCGCAATGAAGGTTTACAATTGGTATTTTATTGGAAACGCTGTCT
>NW_016175497.1:0-1336 GCF_001687245.7 Rhagoletis zephyria
TACATATTTGTTGACTCGACTTTCGACAACACACAGTTGAGTAATTCAGTCATATCGGTGTAACTAAACCATATTTAGGCTGTGTGCGAGTACGTCTAAATTGCTACCTAAATAGAGAAAAATCCTAAGGGCCGGTTACTCAATGTCTGGTTAACACTAATCTCTGGTTAAACATCTTTATCGACGTTACCGACTCCCTGTTATATGAATGGAGTCGAANTCAATAGTTGAACTGTGTAAAAGCAGTCTAACTGCCAAATTTCCGTACTGAAAATTGATAGCACCAAGGTGAGTACAATAAGGTGGTGTTGGGGCAACAGTTAAATTTTTCGCCGTGGAAATCATAACGTCAAAATGATGTGTTTGTTGTAATTCATAAAGTTATTGTGCGTATAATTTGTTGTAATTTTTTACTTATATGCATCGAAGAGTTCCATAAGTAAAGTAACTCTTCTTACCTTTTTTCTTGACAGGCTGTAGGTGTGTTTTTGGTTAGTGTGTTGGTGTTTTTGGTTCAATGAGCTAAGCAAAAGGTACATAATTTTATTTGCTGCGGCGTTACGTTGATCCGTTGGTGCGTTGACGACATTGAAAAATTTGCTGTTACACACCTTGCGTCGTGGCGCTCATTGTTTTCTAAACAAAAAACAGCTGATAAGCATATCCACAAATGTAATTTCAAATGTCAACGCATGAACGCAACATAAAAGTAGTGAGTTGGTTTACTTTTGACAGCAACTACATTGATGCATTCGTAACGGCGTCGTCTGTAACAGCTGGCATATAAAGGCACATGTTCAATATTATTTGACATTAACGGCGTGACGCATTTGCCGGCGAACGCACATACCTTCGCTTTTAGTATCTTTTGAATAAATTGTAATAGAAATGGAAGAAATTATAATAGAAATTAAATAAATTGTAAAATTTAAGAGCAAATGCCAAAAAACAGGTGATCTCAGCTATAGACAATTGTCGGCAATCAGCTGATAATGTTTTTTACTTAGGAAACTGTACGATGCTTATATGTACACGGGTAACACCACCTTGTTAAATACGCTTTGCCTGGCACACTATGCGAACGATAAATAAAAAGTTAAACTTTGACCATTTTTCGAAGTTCGAATTATTTTCGAAGCTATAGTAACATATTAACTTCTTTCGAATAAGAACAAATTATCGCAATCATTGTGGAGGAATACAAGTGAGATATCTTAGGGTTGACAGATAGTTGACAGGGTGTTCAATATGGCGATGACAGTGTGAACAATATGGCAGCCAATATGGCATACAACACCGAATGGCCCGAAGTTGCAAAACTATGACCCGAATGAAA
>NW_016175497.1:1361-9981 GCF_001687245.7 Rhagoletis zephyria
GAATTCACGTCGATGATACACCAATTCCGACGGTGAATAACCCCAAAATAGTCGGAGTAACATTCGACAGCCTCCTCTCCTTCTCTGCGCACGCAACCGCTATTGTCAACAAAGTACAGAGCCGCAACAAAGCCCTCAGGTCGCTAGCCGGCAGTACCTGGAACAAAGACAAAGAAACGTTGCTGGCAACATACAAGGCAATAGGGCAGCCGGTTTTAAACTACGCAGCACCAGTGTGGTCACCGGGGATTAGTAGGACGCAGTGGATAAAGCTACAGACAGCACTGAACACCGCACTCAGGACAGCGACCGGATGCCTCCTGATGTCACCCGAACACCACCTCCATGACGAGGCGAAAATGCTCCCAATTGGGGAGCATAACATAATGCTCTGCAAGCAGTTTCTGGTTGGGAGCCACAGATGTGGCCACCCAAACAGACAGCTGCTTGCAGAGGAGCCCTCGCCTAGACACGTCGGGAGGCATCTACATGAACTGACGGACGAAGTCTAGAGGTTCATTAAGCAGCCTCTGGACCCGTCAAAATACCGACAGGCCCTGAACGGCATTCACAGGGAATCAGTCTCGAGTTATGTAGACTCTAGACCTGTGAATGCCGTTCTAGGCACACAAACACCGGACATTGACGCGACGGAGCTCCATCTGCCTCGGGATACAAGAACAACAATAGCCCAACTTCGCTCTGGCTACTGCAGCAGGCTGAACTCTTACCTGAGTAGGCTAAATGCGGATGTGCCGAATGAATGTCCGGCATGCGGAGAGACCCCTCACGACTCGAAACATCTCTTCGCATGCCCGGAAAACCCCACAACCCTAACGGCGCTGCCCCTGCGGACCGCCCCCATAGAGGCTGCACGCTTCTTCGGGCTGCCGTTAATGGAACTCGACGACAACGACTGAGATACCAACCGATCTGGGCGGGGTTGTTGTAGCCGCTACAACAGCAACAACAACAACAGCAGCAACAACATCAGCAGTGGCAGCTAGCAGTCCTGCCCAGTTTAGCCCAAATTCCAAATGCCAAAAAAGGCAGTCACTGACAACGCCGTATTGTGTTTGCTACGGCAGTGACTGCCAATATTAGCAGGAACAGCTGATTTTAAAGACTGTCACTGCCACTGCCACTGCGCTATTGTATTTTGGGCTTTACTGTGGTATGAAAGGGAGCAACAACCGTACCATGGCAGAAGTAAACAAACACTTCTCTTATAATTTTAAAGAGATAATTGCTATTTATTTTTCAATATTAAGATATCCATCTTGTAGCCAGAGGCACTAAAACCTGCTCATCTCATCATCTGGAGCAGCTCCGGGCAATGGACCATTGAATGTGTTGACTGAACTTATGACCTAAATAACCAACGCACTCGCCAAGCAAATGCGTGTCCTGAATTTATACGGTAGCAATTCATAGCAAATGGTATTGTAGTAGAACAGTGTCCAAACATTGTATTGGTACGTTTTGGAAGTCAGCCCTTGTTTTCGGAATAAAGACTTAAACAAATTCGGGAATTCAGAGTTTTTCTTTGTAAACTCACATTTTTTCATACAAAATACGATGTAAGTTTCCAGTTTATAGAAACACAAGCGTTAATTATGTACTTAACTATTGATATTATTCTTAATTAAGCATTGATATACTTAACCTACATTTTGTCCTTAAATAACACAATTATATATATCTAATCCCCGAAAATACCTTTTACTAATCGTGAGGCGAAATTCCCAACAGTAGTGTTGCCGTACGCGCTAAACGAAAACGCTGCACATAACCCAAAAGTACTCCTGCGGGACCAATTGGTGAAAAACTGCGAAAAGGTTTATTAATGTATATACTGTGGTTGTATTGATTCACGTTGATGGTGCATATACGGAACATGCGAGTAACGAGATTATTATGTGAGTAACGATTCGGTACTTCGAGACAGGAGTTTGCTACAGCTCTACACCATGATACATATATACAAGTTGTGTTCCAGCAGCAGTACGAACAGCAGGTTTTGCAGGATTTTACAGCATTTACAGGAACAGCGAAAACACAATAATAAACCTTATATAAGGTGTCGTGCGGGAACAGATCCAGTAAAATCCCTTAAATTCGTGCTGTTCGTACTGCTGCTGGAACGCAACTACATTTTCTCTACAGCCCACGACAGCCCATTTATAAAGCACACCATAATCGTCTCATAAAATGAAAGGCATTATTCAGTACATCAATATAGAAATTTAATATGTAATCCTGATTAAATATATTTTATCGAGTTAATTTAGCCATGCTTACAAGAAGCCTTTTTCGTAAGAGTCAAAATCTCTGAAGTGTAAAATTTTTTTTTGACGGCCGACCTTGCTTTGGAATTAAGTTTTCTGTTTTACTATCCCGCGATTGGTAAATCCGATGGTGCTCAACGGTTACGTCATATTTTTTCAAAATTTGTATTTATAGTGCATTTTTTTTTAATCATCAATTTTTTAGATCTAGAGCTTGTTCGAGTTGCAACCGCAGTTTTGTGCGAATTATTAAAGTAGCACGTTTAGTGTGAATTTCTAGCAACTTTTTATCAATTCGAAAGTTGCCGCCTTTATTACGTGCCTCGAACAGACCCCTAGTTTGCATCATAGTGAATGGTTTGAATTACATTTATTTTCTGGCGATTGGTAATGCCCGATTTTTATTTTTAATATTGCGATCATTGTGTACAAATACAATTCAGATATCTTAGCAATAGACGTCATCCTGGGCCACAGCTGAGATCATCTGTTTTTTAGAGTTGCTTATTTTGGTCTAAACTGCTCTTTTTTGACCTGAGTTGCATTAAATAGTCTCTTAAAACTTGGTAGTATTAGTTATTCAAACGGTAACATATATGCCCAAACACTTGAAAAATATGTAATGATTGCTTTTTAAAAATGCTATTTACAAAATTTCATTTTGATTGCGACATTAGAAATATTCAGATTATAAAAGTTTTTTACATATGTTTTAAGATTTTAAAGCTTTTAAAAAGTACGGTAGAATGCAACAATGTGCTTGAATTTTTGTGCATCTTCGTCAGCTTATTCGTTTGCAGACTAGAAAAATTGCGAACAGCTATCAAAATATTTGTGGTGTTCACAGTTCGTTCCAAATTGTGTCTGAAAATGTAGACGTCCACATTTTGAGACATCTTTAGCATCAAACTGTGAGCACCCCTTTCTAGCAGTCGTCGCAAAATCGTCTCAAAACTTTGCTGGTGTTGCCAGACATTTATTCCTTGCATGCATTTTTTATATGTCGCCTTTCGATTTTGTTTCTGAAAAATTGTAATTATTTAACTTAATTACCAATTCGTAATATTTGTTATTTCTTTTCCTTGATTTGTTTCTTTTATCAGAAATTGCGCTCAAATTAAATGCAAATACAGAAAACGTGCCCAATAAATAAAATAAAATGTGATTAGTATTGCCATAATGCAGCCCTGCTGCGAGGTTGCAAAATGTAGACGCGTAAAAAACATACCTTTGAGTGTGACAAAATGTAGACGGCGTCGTTTTCCAATTTTGTATGGGAAACAACAACACCACAGATTTTACGGTTAGAAAACGTCTTAAAATGTAGACGTCTACATTTTGAGACACTGGGTGAATTCCAAAACGTCAAAATACAAAGCATCAGTGTCTTTTATTTCTAAACAGCACTTGAAGAAAAGGTCTAATTTGCGCAACCTAGTTGAAAATTAGCATCTAACCTTGGTTGCGCACATTTGGAATTACAATCTGCTGAGGTTTAGAAATAAAAGACACTGATGCTCTGTATTTTGACGTTTTGGAAAGCAGCTACTATTTGGAACGAACTGTGAACACCCCAACTGATTCAAAATACACATCTTTCACTGGACACACAAATGGGTGCGCGCAGCAAAATTCAGCCCTAATGGTAAGTTAATTTCATCGTGCGGCGATGACAAGTTAAGAATTTCCGATACATTTTCAGGCGAATGTGTGCGAACGTTCACCCTGGGAAGAGGTATGGGACGATAGCTGGCATGGCATCCAGACGGTAATCTGTATCTCGTTTCTGTAACAATTCTCTACCAAGGCGAATTGAGATATGAATTCGCCGCCCTGTTCTCTACTGCTAATTAGTAGGTGCAAGGCGAATTTATATAAGGTGGTGTTAAGCTGAAATTAGTCAAGAACGCAGAACGTATTCTTAAACGCAGTCTGTATACGCAGAATTTTGTCGATTACTGGAGCCCTCAGTGTTGCTTACTACAGTGTTGCCACTCATCAATGCCTTTTCATAAACTTACCTTTTCATCTACAATTTTTCGTGCTATAAGATCGTAGCTAAATATAAACTACTTAGTTTTCAACAAAAAACCTTATTCAATAGTAAATTTCAAATATTTTAAACGTATTTTGAATAGGAAATTATACCTTTTTTACCATTTGCGAAACTGACGAAGTGGCAACCATCTATAGAAGGAAGAAATCAGCTGACACGGAAAAATCTAAATTCCGCAGATTTCTGCGCTACAGGCTACAACTACAGAAAAATTCTGCGGTGTTGAGTTTTCATTTACATGGCGCTCTGGTAAGACAGATCGTATCAGCTGACTCGGGTTTACGTACCGGTAGGTTTACGTTCTTGACTAATTTCAGCTTTACTAGCTCAGCTGATTTTGTGTATGTGTTTCGCCGCACGGCTTCTGATATCAAATTGAAAAATTTTGTTTGAACTTCTACACACACTCTTTCAGATTTTGACAGTTTATACCGCCAAAGCAAAAACAAAATACATGTAAATTTTTGTTTTTGTACTCCTGCTATCACCTTATATTAATTCGCCTTGAGTAGGTGAGAGTGACGTATTTTCTCTACCAGTAGAGAAATAATCGGTAGAGAAAAGTTACAGAAACGGGCTACTGGTGGCTTTAGTATTAAGTTGTAACCGCGTTAAGATATTTGACAGCTGAAGGCGAGCTAATACAGTGCATTCGTCGCCGGAGAATGATGTTGCATTTCACCCAAGTGGAAATTTCTTGGTGACTGGCGGCGATGACGATACAATAAGATTGCTTGATTTATTAGAAGGTCGACAAATTTATACACGGTAGTAGTGCACTTTATCGGACCCATATAATATAAATTTTTTCCTGTATTCAACAGTTGCTCGTTTGGAAATCTAATTTGCATACATTTGATGCCAATAGCTCTCGCAACAAACATGCCAGTTCTCAAAGAGTCCAAATTGATTTTAGTCATGCAACACCTCCACATAACTCCGCCATAGACACACCGGTTGCTGGAGTACCAAAAAGCTGTGATGACAGTATTTTAATTGATCCACGACAATCGGTGGCATATGGAATGCGTGATGGAAATTTTCTGGTGCTTCATAGCCAATATACTACAAGAGTGAGACGCTACAAGTGAAACGCTGTGATAGTAATTTTTCTTAAATTTCCTTCTTTTATTAGCAGTTACATTAAGAAGCTCATAGAGGACAGAGCTGTTGCTGAGGAAGGTGTCGAGTTACTGTCTCTGTATCTAAAACTGAATAACTCAAATCAAATTGGATTGCATTTGCATAATATACCTAATATCGGAATCTGTTTTGATCGTAAAAAATACAACTTGCAATCATTTAGATTATAGTTTTGAAAGAAATTGATTGCAATCGTAAATTGCGTAAAAATTGTTAATAGCAATCTGCCTTAAATTTATGTTCCCCATATAACAGGTATAAAATACGTTAAATCCGCACTATCTGCATTAACAAAAAATATACATTGGAATATTTAAAATAAAACGATTCATATTTATTTTCTAATAAGAATTATTTCTTAATTGAAAGTATTTTATACTAATATAATGTAGTGGTTAATGTTTAAAAATGAATTCGCAAAATGTCCGCAGCTCAGGTTGATTTGAAGAAATCCGTTTATAAATTTTTCGAATTACATCTACTTGAATATAGGATAGGCAGGGTTGCATACAAATGGTAGTTCCGTAAATATTTAAAATATATTAGTTCATTCAATATTTACATCTGGGCCAATAAATAATGGCCCCTATTATGAGTTACATTCGATCTTCGACTGTGGTCGATAGTGCTGATCGAACGAATTTTCATTTGGTATTATGGCGCTCATTCGATGAAGAATAGCGCTATTGTGAACTTCGGTCGTTTATGTTGTTCACAATAGTATATTTTTCACCGCTGAGAAGCTTTGTTTACAAATCGAGCAAACTAAATAGTGTGCTTATACATATTTATGTAAATTTGTGCAAATTAAAATGAAATAAAAAAGAAAGCAAGTTTATAAAAACGTGGCAAAAATTAGTACAACGAAGTTCTGGTGTTCAACGATTCGTCAGAGGATGAGAGTTTAGTGAGCTGACCAGGAGTAGTAAATGTTCAAGAGAGTTTAAGTGTAGTCATTACAATATATTTTGACATAAAATATATTTAAGACATTTGTCTACAGATTTACTAAAAACTTCCGACTGTCTAAAGAGGTGTTTGTGAGCCAAATCTATTTAAAATATTTTAAAACTATCCACAGCTCTATGATTTGTTCTCAGAGATCGTGCCAACTGAGTATTGGGATTTTCTTTCACAAGTAAAAGCAGCCTTTCGAGCTTGTGTTTTGTATTCACGACGTTAAAACTGCGTGAAATTGATAAAAAATTGTTTAAAATTAGTGTCCACCCGCCAAAAAGTAAGAAAACAAATGCAAAATCATACATTTTTCACAATTTTCTAACACTTCGCTACCCCATCGAAAGCAAAATTCTGTTCGACAGAAAATTCGATACTCAAAGAAAATTTCGACACGGTTGCATAGCTCATAATACGAATTTCACTCTCGATCTTCGATAACCAGCGAAGATCGAAAATCGAATGCAACTCATAATAAGGGCCAATAACAAATATAGCCGAAAAACAAAGTTTCGATTTACAAGTCTATTCTGCACGTTACCGAAGATTTTGTAACCGGAAAATTTTATTACCAAAAAATGTTACCAGTTCTTGTCACCACGATTCTAGGAACGTTGGTAATGCAGTTAAAATATTCAGCAATTCAGCTATTCTGAATTGTGCAAATTCTGGCATTGCATATTTCACGGGGTAATACTTTGTTACCAGCTTATGAGATGGTAACAAAATTTACCGGTTACAAGAATACACAGAATGCGAAAAGGGTTTAAAAATTTACAGACACCTTAATTACCGGTTACAAACTTTTTATTACCAGCGCAGAATAGACCTGGAAAACGAGTTTTTGTAACCCCCCATAAAATTACGATTAATTTTAAATACGAAAATAACTAAATTTTTCATGGAGGTATTTTTTTTAATATACCTTGTTTATACCTACACAAGAACCGTATTAACATATTTAGATTTAGAGCATAATCAACACAATATATGCACATAAATATGTATTATTTCACAGATCTCAGGGTCAGCTTAGAAATACGTCACCAAAATTATATAAAATTTAAGTCGGAATTATTTTTATTTATAACGTAAAAGCGCTATCTGACCCAATCTGATAAGTATATTTCCCCTAAAGTTAACCGATTTTATTTAATTTGTCTCTCGTGAATATATAATAAAATGTTCAGATATGTACATATATTGTAAATTTTTGCTTTAATTTTCTATCCTTTTCATATTTAATTAAATACCTTAAGATTAAAACTTAAACGAAACAGCACAGCAACCCTTTTCTGTTCATCTTGAGAACACAAAACCCTCTTTTTTTAAAATTCGGCGCTGCACAAAATCCTGGCTTTTATATTTTCCAACAAAATACCACTTCGCAACCCTGGATTTGCACGTAGCAAAAAAACAGCTGATAAGCATATCCACAAATGTAATTTCAAATGTCAACGCATGAACGCAACATAAAAGTAGTGAGTTGGTTTACTTTTGACAGCAACTGCGTTGATGCATTCGTAACGGCGTCGTCTGTAACAGCTGGCATATAAAGGCACATGTTCAATATTATTTGACATTAACGGCGTGACGCATTTGCCGGCGAACGCACATACCTTCGCTTTTAGTATCTTTTGAATAAATTGTAATAGAAATGGAAGAAATTATAATAGAAATTAAATAAATTGTAAAATTTAAGAGCAAATGCCAAAAAACAGGTGATCTCAGCTATAGACAATTGTCGGCAATCAGCTGATAATGTTTTTTACTTAGGAAACTGTACGATGCTTATATGTACACGGGTAACACCACCTTGTTAAATGCGCTTTGCCTGGCACACTATGCGAACGATAAATAAAAAGTTAAACTTTGACCATTTTTCGAAGTTCGAATTATTTTCGAAGCTATAGTAACATATTAACTTCTTTCGAATAAGAACAAATTATCGCAATCATTGTGGAGGAATACAAGTGAGATATCTTAGGGTTGACAGATAGNACGCTTTGCCTGGCACACTATGCGAACGATAAATAAAAAGTTAAACTTTGACCATTTTTCGAAGTTCGAATTATTTTCGAAGCTATAGTTACATATTAACTTCTTTCGAATAAGAACAAATTATCACAATCATTGTGGAGGAATACAAGTGAGATATCTTAGGGTTGACAGATAG
>NW_016175498.1:0-9980 GCF_001687245.7 Rhagoletis zephyria
ATTTTCATTATTCGCATTATGATTTTTATTATGTTTAAGCAAAAAAAAATAAAAATATTTATATACCAAAATTCATAAATCATACGATGCTTTAGCTAGTTAAGATTGTGGTCCCACTGGGCCAACCGCAGTAAATTTAGGCAGCTGGAAGCCGTGGTAAGTAAGTGAATATACAAAAGTACTTGGTAAAAACAATTTTTCAACTCATTGAAGAAAATGCTTGTGGTTTGCATTTGCTTTCACAATTTTAACTTTTGTCAAACAACGTAGCCTGTCTTTAAAAAGACTGCCGACAAAGTTTTTAATTTGCTCTTTAATGTCATATATATTTCTGTTAGACAAAACGAGTGAGTCGTCTAACTTTAAGTTTTTTTTTTTTCTGGAATCAGAATGGCTGCAACCTCCTATATTTCTCTCAAGCTTCTTGAGAAAGCTAAACGATGCCGGCCCAAATTATGTATTTATTTACTATTGAAAAATGAGCCCTATAGGTGCTTTAGATATTGCTGAAGAATATATCCGACTTCTTGGAAAACTATATGTATTAGAAATTTTGTCTTTTTGTAGATAGTCTATCACAGAGCATCTACTTCTACTTTTATACTCTTTTCATAACCCATTGTTATTCTGAACTTTTTCCTACATATCTTTAGACCATTTTGGAGTTCCCAAGAATCCTGGCAGACCCGCCAGAAATTCGATGCCCATTTCCTAGAATACGGTCCGCTGGGTGGTTTCTGTTGTTTCCTTATATCTACAGTTTCTACAAAAATCGTTGTGAGGTGCTTCGAACCAGGCAGCCATGTATTTAGCCAATAGTCCAGTGTCTCGTTAGTATTCCGGTGAGTAGGAAAACGCTCCGTTTTAAAAGTCTTGGACTCCGTGTTTTTCTTGGCCAGAGTAAGGGTGTCGTAGTTCATGTGTGCATACGAGTGCATCTCCCGTTGGTGCCTGGCTACTTAAGTCACTTCCTGAAATCCTGACAAGAGAAATCGCGAAGAAGGTGGCATGCTTCGAACTGCATAGGATTGACGATTTTCAGTATAAGAGGTTGTTCGTGCCCTCGGTATTCCTGAACGCACACCAAAAACCTGTTCTTAGTTATCTTGGCATCAATAAGCCTCTCTGAGAAGCAGTTTTTGAGTTAGTCATAAGGACTGTCGGTGGCAAATTTGATATTGTGCTGCCATTAGTGTAGTCGCCTAGCTAAACATTATGATGTAATTGTATTTCTATATTTTCCGAACCCTTGCACTATGGACCGGCGACTACTATTTGCTCACCGAAAATCCAGAACTAACCAAATTGACTCGAAACTTGGTGTTTGGGGGTTTTTGTGGTCGCTGATTTCGAACATGATGTCAGATTTTTTGTAATTCAAAATGGTGGATCCAATATGGCGACAAAATTTTATAATTGCTTCCTTTCCCCCAAAACCTTTTATATAAGGGGGTTTTCGGGGTGGCGATGTCAGATTTCTTGATGCGGTTCCAATGGGGCGTTATCAGATTCGGAAATTTATATTTAAAATAGTAGACCACATGTTTGTACTTAAGTATTTATTTGAAGGGACAAAAAAAATCGATTTATCGATGCTTTAAAATATTACTTTTGGCCAGAAAATAGTAGCTGCTAGACCATAGTGCCTTAGGAAAGAAATCGCCTTTCATCAAACTAGTTTTCCGTAGTTAAGTAAGCTTCATCACAACGGGCACACAAACCCAATACGAAATCATAGGCGACAGATTCCATGTGCACTCCAACAATTTTCTGCATACGTCAATTATGCTATGACAATCTTGGTGTTTTCAAAACCTAAACCAGGCACACCAAAATGGCTGAGAATGTACCCACTTTGTTGACTTCCAAAAAGTTCCCCTTTAGCTGCAGCAATTGAAACTCGAAATGAAGGTAAAACTCCAGACAACTTAACCATAACCACTGGCTGTGATCAGAGGCAACGACGAGCAACAAATACAAATGGTTGGGGCGGATGACGACGGTTAGTTTGCCGTTATTGTCGAGATAAATGGTTGACAGTTTACTTAAACACCAGTAGATGAATAACAAAAGTTAGGGACAAGTATGAGAAAAAGCTGCAGAGAAGGTTAAGCTAAAAAGAGCTAAAGTGTAACACTCGAACGCAGGAGACAAAAAATGTCGGTAATTATTATTGTTGAGCAATAAAAATGACACATTGACGCATTTAGTAGTACATACATATCTAAGTATGTAGAAGTAATAGAAAGGACGTTTGATAGACAAGTTCTCAAATAGACGTATGTACATACATACAAACATATATGTTTAGGTGTTTGCTTGCATAGAGATGTATGTGTACGATTATGCGCATTAGGGTGGTCCAAAATAAAAAAAATGCACAGGAAATAGAAAACAACGAGTTGCTAAAAATCTTTGAAAATAAATATTTTTTGATTGAATGAAAATATTTCTCTTCAGAAACCTTTCCGCAATAAAATTATGATGCATATTTAACACTAAAATTTCACTAATAATTTTTTTCAAAAGGTGAGTGATGTGGAAACGAACACACAAAACTAATTTGAGTACATTATAGATCGAATTAACGGATTTTAAATATGAGTTAGTAAAAATTTTAAAGCTAAAAATACTTAAAAGTTTCATTATTTGAAGATTTCTGAGGCAAAATTTTTTTATTCGATTAAAAAATATTTCTTTTCAACGATTTTATAGTAATTCTACGAAAAATTAAGATATTTTCCTTACCACCGTACAGTGTTCTGTTTTGGAAAAAATGGCCAAAATCAAATATCTCGAGAACGAAACGACATACCGAAAAAGATGTAAAGGAGTTTTAAAGATTTTTGGCAAAAAACATACCTTGACCTTCAAAATGACCCTCAAATTTAGATCGTTTTAATTTTTTTTTTTCTTTTTTTTTAGCTGAAAACACTTTGCAATGAACTTTTTAAAACTTTCCAACACATGTTTTTGTTTTTCTTGCGTCAAGGTATACATTTCCATGTCATAAGAGCCGAAAAATAAATTAAAAAAATTTTAGTTTTATTACAAGCCATTTTTAGGAACAAAAAAAAATTGAGTTTGTCTTTTTTCGAAAATAAAACACTGTGCGGCGGCAGGTTAAATGTTAGCCGATTTCAAAATACAAAAATTCGGTTCTCTTTATTTTCGATAATTTTTAGTTTTGGGGGTGGCCGGGAAAAAATTGTGGACCACCCTAAGGTGCATACATATGTAAAATTCTGCAAGGGTATAAGCTGGTCCTTTCTTTGCTTTCAAAAGATGCTATTTCGTACAGGTTGACATATGTCAAATAGCACAGGTTAACAAAAAACAAGTTTTTCCGTATTGAACCAAACCTCTATATCCATATGTTATTCGACGCGCTGAATGCGATTTGAAGGTCAAGTAGGGAAAAATTCATTGAATAAACCTGAAAACTCATATACATACATATATGGGGTTTTAAACTCGCTGAACCCGAGTCCGAGGTCCGTTAACTTCCATAATATCAGGTTCGAGGTCATTTGAGGTTCAAAGAGGACAACAAATTTATTCAATTAAAAAAATATAAACACTTTTGTTGTCGCTGAATCCGAATATGGGGGTCTCTTGATTCTTCAAGGTCATCTAGGGGCCATGCCAAGGTCATCTTAAGGTCAAATTCAAAAGAATTGTATTGCATTTTCAGGTTTATTCAAAGAATTTTTCCCTACTTGACCTTCAAATGACCCCGAACCTGTCGTGATGAAGGCTAACATACCTCGGATTCGAATTCAGCGCGTCGAATAACACAGGGATATGGAGGTTTGGTTCAATTTGCAGACTCTTTTTTTTTTGTAAACCTGTGTAATTAGCAGACAAAGGTCCAGTCAATATAAAGACAATGGGCGTAGACTTAATTGCTTATCTGTAGACATACAAATACTAAATAAAACATTGATGTGTATGTGTATGTAAGTTTCTTAGTTGATACATATACGCATGTATGTATGTATTTATATGTTTATTCTCTTGTATAAATTTCGCTAATCCGCTCAGTAAGCAGAATTGCCGAATTGGATAGCTGGCTATGTACTGGCATAAAGTACCCTGTAAGGCATGTCTTACAATGTGTCACAATTAAGCCGAACAAACTTAAATCTGTACAAAAATACATACATATGTACATACATCCGTTTACAGACAATTCTTTATGTGTGTGCGTTTACATGTGCGGCACTTAATAAGCATCAAGTTAATAGCCATATCCTCTTTTTCATGGTCAACGATTTAGGCTGACAGTTGATGTAATATATCCTTGATGATCGTTGATGCGGGCCATCCTTTAGTAAGGGATTACTGCTTAGTCTTCTTTGTCGAATTTTGTTGGATGCTTGATTGGCTGGTGAATTGCTTGTCTAATACTTGATGCACATATTTATTCTATTCGACTATTTAGTAGGATGCATGACTTGCTATTAAAATGTAATTGGATTTACTGATATTGGCAATTTATATAAACCATCACGTTTTTCATACATACATAGATTATTACACACAGGTATGTAGATAGGTAAAAGGGAAGAAGACAAGAATTTGAGCTTTCTTTAAAATAGTGCGATTTGTACAGGTTTTAACTGAATACTACTCGTACGTGCATACGCATAGTATAGGTATAGACTCCGAAAAAATCACCACGAATCGAAATATATTTGTGCTAATAGCCCATAACGAAGGAGCGTGCGCATTGCTTTCAAAATTAGTTTGTAAAAAACTAATAACAACCTATGGTTCTAGTATTTTAGGCCCTTAAAAAGCCCGAGCCTGGAAGAATTTTTTTCTGCCAAAGCTCATTGATCTCAAGTACACCGTTCTAGTATTAAAACATTCTCTGACATTTACTTTTTTGTTTTGCAAATACTTTTCCTTAATTAAGTAGAATACAAAGGATTCAGTGGCCGGTGCACTTTTGCCCCAAGAGGAAGAACAGCTAACAGTTGAATTAATATTCAAAGGATATTGTCAGGAGATTGTTCTGATCCATTTAGCTTAAATGATAAAATGTAAGCTCCCTACTTTTAAGGGCCTCCATTTCACTAGATATTGTGCCGCTCTAATTCTTGGAACGCTTTCCCAAAAATTCCACCACATCCTCTTTAGCTCTTTTTACAAAGCCTCGACCAATGTCCGGCCTTTCGCTCATGCATTCCATCAGTTTTTCGTATTGCGAGCGATTTGTTGTAATCTCCGATGTGATAATTTTGTTAACATTTAATAATACTTTTTTTTCTATTCACACTTCAACTTACATACATATTTTTGCGTTTACACACTTTATTTTGTTGATATTTTAAAGCAATTTGTTTCTCTCCGACACGAGTTGCTATTCGTACAAAATTTCCGACAAATACGTAAAAAAGACAGTTACGTCGGATTCAGGCATACCAACATTACGAATTTCGAAGATGGCCTACGAATTTCGAAATTACGATACGACAACGTGGATTTCATGCATTGGACCAAATTATGTATTGGAGAGTTTTCAGTGTTATCGAAAGCTCGAAAGCTCACTCTACATCCAGGAAATAACCTTATGAGGCTCTTAGAAGCGGGGATTGCAGATTTTCCTGGAGATATACAGGAAAATTTACTGAGCTTGGCTCTTTGCACTTGTTTTTTTTTTTTTGTTGTAGAAATTGACTAAATCGGGATTTAAATGCCAATTGGGCAAGCGAATTTTCAGAGATTTATTCAACAGATGAGCAATTATCAAATTTCGTGTGATAGCAAATAAGTGTCAGGGGTTAGTTGTGTTGTAGTTAATTTCGTAATTTAATATTGTCTCTGTGTTCTCAAAATTACGCATCAGCCGCCTGAAGCAACAATTTCTTGTATGGTGGTTTAATTGCATTTATGAATAGAGACGTTTTACTGCAATTGAGTTACAAATGGGCGAAATAGTCCTTTGTAATTTCAATTACACCTACTCACACACACACACGAAATCACATGCATTCCAAAACTATGTACCTTTGTGTAGGTAAGCTTTGTCCTTTTTTAATTCAAAAGAAATCTTCACATGGCAGTTAATTAAGCTAAAATTGAGTTTTATCACAAATGCCCTGAGTACCCATTACAGCATTCGATTATGTCGTTAAGTTTTATGTTTGTATCAAGCGCAATATGTATGTATATAAGGCCAGGTGAATAATAATAACTGAAGAGTTTAACGTAAACTAGCAAAACTGAGCGCTGGGACATGATGAGAGTCATATATCGGTGGTACAAGATAGTAAGTACAGAGGCCCATTTCTCGTTCTATGAAATTGTGTAGAGAAAATGAAAAATTCAATGTCATCACTGAAGGGTTTTCCAGTAACATCTAGCAAGAAATTTTATCACAAGATNTATATAATTCAAAATAATCTTGACCTTCATCTTTCATTTAATACCAATATGTTTATATCATATAGTTTTATAGAGCCTATTTAAACTATTATAAAAGTCAGCTGATGAAAAACGTTATAAGTTGAGACACCGTCTCTGAAATTTGTAACTTTTTATTAGAGTTGGATTTTTTAGTTCACTTCAAAGATTTGTTCACTTTTAGTTCGTTTAGCTCACTAGCTCTTCGGAGTCTTAGTAGTTCGTTCACCTTATTGAACTATAGTTCACCTGAAAAAACCCTCTAACATCGGCTATAAAATATATTGTGAAACACATGTACTTAGCTCCTAATAAACAAGTCCTGTTTCACTACCAAAAAATATGTGGGGCGCCTTTTCTGTTTTAGTACTTCATATCGCTTTTGTTGTGGGTACACATGTTCTAAATTCTCGCCCATTGTTCGAATTGAAATGTTGGAAGTTTTCTAACTCCAACGCGTAAATTTATAAGAATATCAACATATACATACATACATACACATTTACTTGTATGTATGTATGTAAGTATATAGAAGTGTGCACGAATAAAAAAGTATAGCCAATCCATTTCAATACCTTCTGTGCTTGTGCGTAAATGAATTGCGGTGTTATCATGATTGAATGACCAAAGAGAACTTTTGATTTTTATCGCTTTAAGCTATATTGACCTTTGTGTGTAGACGAGTAGAATGCTGATGGTTTTCTGTTATTTGATGGCATATTGAAGCTGGAAAATACCTAGATATGTGGTTGTATATGTATATGGAACTAAAGGCACTGCATTCAGCCATGTTTGGCTTTTCTTTTATTCTTGATTTCCTTTGTTTGTTTTTTGGGTGTTTTTCTTTGTATTGCATTGTTTAAAAAGTCCATCAATTACATTAAAATATAAGGATTATTTTATAACAAGCGGCAAACATAATTTGATTAAAATTTTTTAAAATATGGGTTGATCACTTACGTTAGTGAATTAATAATAAATAATTTAGCTCTACATATTTCAAGTGCGGTGAGGTGAGGAGGGAGGAGTTTGGTTGAATTGAGGTGTGGTGAATCGACGTGAGCTACGGTGAGTTAAGTTGTATTATAACATGATATAACATGATATAAAATATTTGAATCTTCAATTGTATTCTTACTTTGTTTCATCATCTTTACCTTAGTCTTGGTTTTTATCTTTATCTCTATTTGTTTACTGCCTTCATTTTTGCAATTCTCTTCGTCTTTTTCTTCGGCTTTGTCTATGCCTTCTACTTGTTTTAATCCTTTCTGATTCTTCATCTTAACTTTAATTGTAAACTGAATTAGGCTGACATTGAGAGTTAACTGTTCTTTATAAAAGAAAAAAACTTTGGGCAAATCGGCGTCGAACAGGAGAGAGATCTCAAGATGAAAGAAAATCGTAAGAATGCTCTGCAAAAATCCTTAGCTGATAAACTAAATACCCAAAAACGACAGCAAAACTTCAGAAAAAATAAAAGAAAAAACTTAGCTGAACTTTGCAAAAAATATCCTGATATGAAAATGACAATGAGAGAAGCTCCAGCATGAACTACAATTGAGGAACATCAACCCTATTTATTGGACACAGCTATAATACTGGCGAGTCATGGATCTGTGACCCATAAACAACGAAAATAAGAATGTTTAAGAAGCATCGGAACATTAGATGAGTAGAGGGCCGGATGAAAACCCGCATTATCAGAAAGTAATTGACATTGGCATTCATCAGTTCTTGTCGCACAACCTTGTCGTCTTATTCATAACAGCCGACGCTTCTGGGAGAAGTGCTTTCAACAGAGTTTAAAGAAGAATGACACCTTAAGTAGGGAAGTTGGTGGCTTAATTTTACTCCATGCACATCATGGTAGTCATCTTGATCCAAATCCGGAAACATTTAATCTGGACCTTGCAAAAAGAAACTTCAGTCACTGTGCAGACACATTAGCTGAGATATGGAGTGCTGTACAAATTGATAAATACCCGATTGGGCAAAATATACAAACCCAGAAAGTTTGGAAATTGAGGAAGGTGGCTTTTTATCAAAAGGAAAAATTTGAATATCGAAACAAATGGGATAAATAAATTTTTAACGCAGATTGCGAAATGCGAGAACTTCAAAAAAACACCCAAAATTGTGTTACGTCATGTATGGACAGCCCCTTAAGTATATAAGTACACATATATGTAAGTATGTGTTTAGTAAATGTCTAAACTATATCATAATTTCCATTTTTCACAAACCAAAATTTACTTACTTGCTTCCAAAAGCTCCAGCTCGTTTTTGTCTTACTCAAACTAACGCCATACGATGAAATAGCACATAATGGACCTTAGGATAATTCATATGATACATATGTATGTAAGCGTGTAATAAAGACTGCCGGACTTAGGTATGTACAACAGACAAAAACTTCAAACATATTTCTGGTTTCACATCACCATTCTAGTCACCTTTTATGTATGTACATACATTCATACTCACAGCAACCGAACAGACAAACTAAAGCTCAAATCAGACATCAAAATAGTAACCAAGTGAAAATGATTTACCTTGAAAGTCCTGCACACAAAGAGCTGCTAACTTTCACTCATTGACTAATCATGATTACGGCGTCAAAGTTTTGCTTTAATGATTAGGCAATCACGTGGCAAGTAGTAGATGAGTTTGTGAAACTGGTTGTTTACATTAGTTGGCAAACTAACCGGCAACTTTCCACTTCCTTGCTACCCTGCTGGCAAACCTTGTTAGAAGAGAAGAGCACTTTCCGTCAAAAGGCTAGGTTTAAGAGGCCAAATTTCAGTCGACTAAATTTCAGTCATAGTAAGACTTTATTAAAGACTTCTACTTGAAATTTCTCATACCTAAATATATATAAAAGGGAGCTGCATCCTTTATAAAACATACCCTTCACATCATGCGTGTGAATAGCCTTTCATTCAATAAAACTTTACCTGTTTGAATGCTACAATATCCCTGCAGGGCATTCAGTTCATGTCATGCAAATACAAAAAGGATTGATGTACTCGTTGTTTGCATGAATGACGCTCATTCATTCTTAAGCAAGTTTTGTTATCTTTAACAATCTGTTTCCTTTTCATCCACATTTACTATTTTTCATTGTCTGAAATTTTTGCACGAAACTTCATTTAAAGATTATGTGAGTTTTTTGTTATAACTGTCCTACATTTCCAAATTGCTATTGCATTTACCTAAATATGTATGTATGTACATATGTGTGAATGACTAACGGTCTTGCGGGCCCTTTTAAGCATGCTCATTACGAAAACATCAATTAATTATGTCCGACATATACATACATATATCTACCATACAATACGCTTAGAAATCTTATTTCAATCTGATATCTAATGAAAAAAGGAAAATAAGTTTATCTAGTACATTACATACATACATACATACTTTTGCACAACAAAGTCTCAAACGGCATTCCTTAAACGCCTTTTTAGTGCTTTTTTTATTATTCAATATGTAGACTGGACTGTCCCACATTATAAAAATATATATTTTTTTTGCAAAAGTAAGAATTGAAGTTAAATTTTATGTTA
>NW_016175499.1:0-9980 GCF_001687245.7 Rhagoletis zephyria
CTGTTACAAAAAAAAGGGACTTCTCTTTATATAATTAGTATAGATAACTTTTTTATAGTTATTTTAATAAAAACCATAGTCTTATTATATTTTTGAGTTATTTTAATAAAAGCTATTGTTTATTAATTTGTTTTAGTTACTCCAATAAGAATTGAAATTTTTTTAAGGAACTTTTTATTTAACTAATTATATGACACTTGCANTAGTCTTATTATATTTTTGAGTTATTTTAATAAAAGCTATTGTTTATTAATTTGTTTTAGTTACTCCAATAAGAATTGAAATTTTTTTAAGGAACTTTTTATTTAACTAATTATATGACACTTGCAATCATATTATTGGCATATACTCAGTTTCCTTCAACCAAAAGCGAAAGTGATGAAACTGAAGGCAACAACGCAAAGACAGTGATTCAAAAAAGCACTTGGTGTTTTCTTTGTTAATATTCACAATGTTTTTCAAGTAAAAATGTTTTGTTGCTTTAACTAAATCCATAAAAATCAAGGATTGAAGCTATGCACAGCATTTAGAAAAATTGAAAAAATTTTCGTCTAAATTTCGAACTTTTTACTCTGAATTTTTAGAACAATTTAAAGTATGGAGTTTTATAGCAATTAATATTCGAGTATAGCCAACAGTATGCTGCTAAAAATTCCCGTTGATTTTTTAATTTTTTTGCCGCCAGTCTTTTGTGGCTTTTTTTTATTTAACAATTTCCATTGAAAAAAAGTGGCGTTGATTTTATTTTTTTTGCGATCAATCATAGTGCGTAATTTTTTCTTTTTATTTAAATAATCATTTAAAGTATTTAGGCAATCTAAAGCTCCTCGGGATTCCAGTAAAATGAGTTTCGAATAGAGCACGACATGTTCGCCTTATATCGATATACATTTACGTTTTTACCAACCCAAATTTTTTCTATAAATTTTGGTAACAATTTACCAAAGTGTGGCAACCCTGATTGAACTACAATAAAACTGGAAACTATGGGATTGGATAGAGAGAAACGGAAAAGGAAATTGAACGGATCGAGCGAGAGGGGAAGAGCACGTAATATAAATAGTACAGATAAGTAAAATCGGGGTAACGCAAAAAAGCTATGAATTAGGTGAAATGTAAAATCGATGTGTAATGGAAGGAAATGAAATGGGAGAAAAATAATATGAAATGATACGAAGTGAAATGAACTGATATAAAATGAAACGATGAAATTAAATGAAATTGAAAAGTCTGTTGAATGAGAAGAAAAAAAATTCCATGGAAATAATGAAATTGACAAGAAATTAAAAAAAGAAAATGAAACAAACGAAGTAAAGTAAAGTAAAATAGAGTGGAATTAGATGAAATGAAAGGAAATGAAATAAGGGAAGTACAATGAAATTATATGCGTATAATGATTTGAAACGAAATGAGAGGAAATTAAATTGAATAGAATGGTTTTCAATGAACATAATTTAAAATTCCTGAAATGATAAAAACCAAGTGAAATTAGGTGAAGTGGAATCGTATAAGATGAAATGAAAAAGAAAACGAATTAATTTGAAACGTACACAATTCAAAAAAATCTAAATTGAATGGAAGGAAAAATGAAATGAAATCTAAAAATGTTAGATGAAATGACTTGAAAAGAAATAATATAAAATGGGTTGAAAGGAATTAAGGAATAAAATGAAAGAAGTGAAGTGGATTAGATTAAAATTAGATGGAATAAAACGAAATACAACGAAGTGAATTGAATAGTAGTGAACAGAAATGGAAGAAAAATAAACTAAACAAAGTGAGAAAAGTGTATCGAAATGGAAATCAATAAAATGAGGGAGATGACATGAAACGTATGCCATCAGCAGGGACCGTAACAGTTGAAACTTTTATTATAAAAATCACTCTTTTACAATTATTTTTTACTCCTTAAATAACAGTTATTTCTGATTTATATTTATTAAATCCAAAATAACAATTATTTTTTGTTCTTTTATCTCAATAATCTGCAAATAACAGTTATTTTTGACTTTTATGTTATATGTCTTAGATAACAGTTATTGAATACTTTTACTTATAAATGTCATCAATAAAAATTAGTCAGTGACTTTTACTTTTAAAAGTCATCGATACAAATTAGTCACTGGCTTTTGTTTTTTAAGTCACACTTATTAAAGCCATTTGTATAAGTCGTAGTAAACTTTTGTTCTCCAACATCTTCTTAACTGCGAAAAAAAATAGTGAATTTTATATGTATGACTTAAAAAAAGTTTGTGATGGATTTATATTGTTGACTTTTGAAAGTAAAAGTCACTGACTGATTTTTATTGATGGCTTTTATAAATAAAAGTCTTTTTAATAACTATTATGTAAGACATACATAATATACAAATCAAAAATAACTGTTATTTGCAGTTTATTTAGTAAAAAATAATTGCTATTTTGGATTTATAAAATAGAAATCAAAAATTATTATAATTTTTTTTTTTCATTTTGCATTAAAACAACAAAAAATTGTTTTCAAATTTGATTCTCGGGGGAAAAAGAAATCGATTGGTATGCATCACTTAGTTGTAAAACCTTTCCTTCAAAGTGAATTTTTCAATGACAGTTTTCATCGATAATTGTTATGTTCGGTCCCTGGATTTTCTCAGTAGACTTTGTATGATTATTTAGAAAATAGCTCAGCAAATTGCTCGGCTTTAGCCGTCCGAATGAAAAAGTTTTAAAGTAGCACCTCATATCTGAACAATCAGTTGTATGGGGGCTATATGTTATAGTTACCCGATATTTGTAATTTTGTCTGTAAGCTTTCTGTTGATAAGTAATGAGCGAAAATAGTGCGGACGGACGTACATACATGGCTAAATCGGCTCGGCTCGACGTTCTGGTCATTTAAGTTTATATTTTCATGGGTCTTACTCTTCTTCTTACGCGAACATATAACACTTTCTTTATTGCATCATATTATATTCCTTCTGATTTTCCTAGAGGAAAACATAATTTTAGCTAACTTTAAGTTTAAAAAATATACATATAAATTTAAACTAGCCTTGACTCAACAGTATTAAATGTTGCGCTATTTCCAAGCTGATACGCACAGTTACATATGTGCGTAATATTCCACACACCTTTTTTTTAAACTTAACAACGAAATACGTACATACATATGTATGTATGGGTGTATTTAAATTTGTGCGAATTTCCACAAAAAAAAATCATTTGCAAAGAAATTATAAGAACGGAAACTAAATCCAGATAAATGGCCTCATGCTTTGGTGAATGTACATTAGTGTGGTTAAAAAAAATGCATTTGAAAAAGTAAAGTCGGAATTTGTATGCCATTTCTACGAAAATTTGTTTTTTCCCCATATAAAATACATAAAAAACTTTGGGCGCTTTGAGCGATCTCTAAATATTTTTTGATTTCAAAATAAAAAAATAAGGGTATACTTTTTTCGATATAGGGAGTGAGAGCATTACAATTCCGACTTTACTATTTTTGGACCACCCTAATGTACATACATATGTATGTATGCATATCTAAAAACATGATTGTGGATTTTCTTTTGTTGTGGTCAACTTTTATTGTTTGTTCTTTAAGCGAGAATGCTTATAAATATTAGTGCGTGTGTGTATGTTTTATAAAAATGTTTGTATTTAATGTAATAGCATACGAAATACATAATCAAAGTAGGCAAATAAAGGCTTAGAATACGCAGGCAGGAGGTAGGCAAAGTGAAAGGCTACGCGTAGATTAAGCGAGAGTCCAACAACGCCCGCACGCCCAGTAAGAAATTAAAATAATTTGAAGTTAATGACTTGATTAGAGTTACGTAATGGATATTTAAGTGCTGCCAGAATTTATTGATTTCTGCAGCATGGAAAGGGTCAATCAGTGTAGGCCGCTGTTCTGAGGGCATAAGAGGATTCTTAATTGTTTTAACAAATATGTAGTTTCTAGCTGGTTGTAATCAATTAGTTCTCTTAAAATTTAAGTATTTGCGTTAAAAATCAACAGCTGTATTTTGCCAATGAAAGCGGTGTATTTGGTCACTCGTCTGTTTAATCGTCTCGGCTCTCAATTTCATTATGGATGATAAATAAACGAAAAAGAAGAGGTGGATCGAAATGAAATTATATTAACTGAAATAAAATCGAATAAATTGGAATTATTAAATGAAATGGGCTCGAAAAAGAAATAGATTTTCATGAAACGAAAAGCAAAAGAGCATATTCTACAAAAAATCGTATTAGAATAAATCAGAATATAATGGATCCTCTTGGATTTTGTTGTGGCGAAATAAACCGGCACATGTCATGGAATTTGACTGACATTATTTGGTAAAATAAAATAAATTGAAATAAATGGGAATAAAATGAAAAAAATGAAAGAAAATCATCAGGAGACGATATGAAATGGTATACAAAATAATAATAATACTAATAATATTTTCGCACTTACACTTTTGTGGTGTGCTGTGTGGTAATGTTGTTACGCAAATTGAGGGACCTGCAGTCTTCCATCGCCTCCGATCAGTAAATGAGTTTTATGTGCAGCACAGAATTACACTAGGACGTTTGCCAATGCCTACCGACGGATGACCGCTGTTTGAAAAAGCATTTTCTAATTTAAAATAGTATACATACACTAAAATAAATCAGAATTAAAAGACTCGAAATTGTTATAAAGAAATTTATGAATGAATTATCTTTTTCCTACAGGGTTGAGGCAAATTTGTGTACACATCGTACACTTTCGTTTCTTTCCTACTAACTATAGTTTAATGCTAGGTATACTAAGTAGGATTACGCAGAATGGTCTTCATTGTAATTATTTTATGTTAATAGAAACATTTTCGGTGATTCGCGCCCTTTGTGGATTTTTATTATACTGTCGCACTCCCTTATACCATGTTCTGACCGGCAACGAAAACACTTTGAAATCGAGTTTTGGAATTGTGTGCTGAAGGCTGTTCACACCGGCTGTTAGTGTTTTCGTTGGCATTTCTTACATCCTCTCATTGCAGTTTTGCTACACAAAAACAATACCAAAGTGCTTTTCCCACATTTTCTTTTCATTAGCAACCCCTTACTTTCATTCTTATTTTACTTTGGCCAGCCAATTAACAATAAATACGAAATAGCGTATTAAAGATGATAAAATATGACTTCCACTTCGATAAATAATCGAAAAAAACTAGTGAATACAACGATTGGAACGAGTGGAACGTGAGTTTTCAAGTAGTTTTCAGCGAAAACTGGTTTTCGTTTGACAGATTTTATATGGACGAAAACACATGTTTTAGGTCGAAAACTAGTTTTGGCAACGAAAACATGTTTTCGATGTCGGTCAGAGCATGGTATTAGGAATGTATGAATGTACATTAGGGCGGTCAAAAAAGAAGTCAAGTCGGAATTTTAATGCTCTCACCCCCTAGGATTTTGTTATAAAAGAAAAAGTATACCCATATTTTTTTTTATTTTAAAAACACAAAACAGACTTAAAGTTCGCTCAAATTGCTTTAACTTTTCCATTTATTTTATATGGGGGAAAACAACTTTTCGTAGAAATGGAATAGAATTCTTGAAAAGCAAAATTTTTCGATCGGTTCTCTTCANGAGTAGTATTTAGTTCCTTCAAACGATGTATTTCAATGTGCATACAACATGAAAATTTTGTACAAAATTCCCTAGGCGCCGAACGCCGCCGCCGCCGCCGCCGCGCCGATATTTTCGTAACTCGGCGGCGGCGCGTGAGAAATGACAAAAAACGGCGGCGGCGGCGGCGTGGCCCGGCGGCGTATACCTCTATTCAGGAGACTTCCAATAATAATACCCAATCGTTTATTTAACCTTTTTTTTAATACTAAAGATTTCTTATTGGTCCCCCATTGCATTTACCGGGGTTTTTGGCGGACCTATAAATATAGATATTATGAAATAATGGTTGAGTAAACAATCGGGTATTAGACGCCTTCTAGAGAGAAGTAGAGTTTTGCGAACGAAAAATATTGATTTTCTACAGTTCTATACCATTTATAGGTAAATGGTTTTTTCCCCCATATAAAATATATGGAAAACTTTGAGCGCTTTGTGAAACGGAAAATTTGATGCATTTGAAAAGAAGACAATGCTATAAGGTTCCTTTCATACTTTCGATTTATTTTTTTTGGACCTATGTAGGGTTTGCCTTTTTCCATTTTTCATCATATTTTTGGCATTTACAGTCGGAACTTAAAGTTTGATAAATCGAGAAGACCAACCCTAACGTTAGTAAACTAAAGTTCATCGAAAATCATTAAACTTTTGGTAAGGAAGTATTTCGATTACTCCAGTGTTATTTCCGAATGTAGGTATCAACGAAATTTCTTTCCCCTAAATTGCCTTAGAAAATACTTTAGACCCAGGGGTGTACCGCGAACTGTATGTATGTATGTATGTCTTAAAATTCTCGAAAGTACAAATGTATGCATAAATATTACCACTCGTTCAACTCAGAATTTATCACAAAAAAAGGAACCCCGCCGGTATATTTATATGTATAAGTTTGTTCCATTGTTGGAAATGCTGACATTTGTGATTTCTTTGGCTGCAGCTACTAAAGTTTTTTTTTACCGAACCTTAATAATGAATTTGCACGCATTACACATGTCGGCGTCTACCTAAATTGCATACTATGGCACTTATATACAGTAACTCACAAAAATAATTTACGCTGGTTTTTTACGAGATTTGAAATGTTTTCATGGAAATTTTTTTCTTAAACTTTTTTTTAACATACATATACATATGCAGCTCGTTCTACCATAAAAATCAAGTAAATCCAAATTTTTTTACACAATAATAAGAAAAAGTAAGCAAATTTTCATCAAAATTTCAGAATTTTTACCAAAAATTCTAGTATGCAGTTTTATAGCTCATTAAATTGATTTTTTATCATTTCTTCTTTTGCAGAATCTAAACTTTTCAACCGGTTTGATAATTTTTTGTTTTCGCGAAAGCTGATGCGATTTAGAAGACATTTGCCGAGCCGGTTTTTGAATTTTTATTTGTTTATTTAAAATTTTTTAGTGCAAAGTGCAGAGAAAGTAGCAGTTTTGAAAAAAATCGGTTATCATGTACTCTTTTAATGACAATGTTATATAATAAAAACTAGTGGCAATTGTAGGTTTTCCCCAAAACGAAAAAAATTTACATGAAAATTTGGAAACAAAAAAAGTATTTTTCTTTTATTTTAAGAAAAATTATATTCAACAATGTTATAAGGTCATAAAATAGCAGAAACAAATTTTAAGAAAAATTTTGGGTATGCAGTTTTAAAGCCCATTAAATTTCAGTACAGTAAAAGTGCTGTAAAAGTTTGAAATTTTGTTGAGAGTTTGTTTAATTTTCTTTAATATTGTTTGAAATATTCATTTACATAGTTTTTGCTATAGAATGAGTTGTATGTGTACGTATTTTTAAAAATTAAAGAAAAAAATTTACCATGAAAAAAATTTACCATGAAAAAAATTTCGAAAATCGTGAAAAAACACTACTTTGGTGCGTGACTGTATATGAACAATATGAACGTTTATACATATGTATACAATACTTCAAAACATGTTGTGCCATTGCGTTTAGTTTATCAGCAAAAATACAATAAAGGAGTTAAAAAAAATGTATGGATATGCAAAATAGTGAGCACGGCACGCCACAACCGACTAAAGCGCAAAAACAAAGCGTGAAATTAAAAAAAAAAAAATTTGAATAAAAAACTTCACTTTTGCTGTCTACCGTGCACACGGTCGCATAGGGGGGTCTTTAGCATTTCGTTGTCGCTTACTCTACTTTTGAAGTATGATTCTTAAATTTATGCATCTATGTAAATGTGTCATTGCACCCGTAGTCGCGCTGGAAGCACTGTATTTTTAATGTAGGAGCGTATGTATGTAAATGTGTTACTTGCTCTTCGCTTACTTTTCTCGCATTCGCCGCGATTTTAGTTAGTTCCATTGATTATTTGATTATTTGATTTTTTGTTTTTTTTTTTTTTAATTTTTTGGCTTTTATTTCATTTAAGTTGTCGTCTCGTCTCTTGATCGCTGACTGCCTAATTGTTGCATTACCCACTCGACGTTGCCAACGTAACTCCGCTATGTACATTTGTGAGCGCATGCAGTACCTCTTTATGTGGGCGGGTGTGTTCGTACACTTGACGCAATCAAAGTGCGCGCAAATGTTTCTCGTGCTCGCGCTTAATCCTCTTCAGCAACAACCATGCAGCACCACAACCGCATTGCCTGCCCGCATTTGCATGGTTGTTGGGGGTACATATGTATGTATGTATGTACTTGTTCTATATTTAGTGATGTCGCCCAACTTGGCAACTCCTTCTCCGATCCGTTAAACAAACATTTGTGCTTGAGTTGGTTTTCATCGCGCTCTTTGCTTGGCGTCCAACACATGCGCTTCACTTGCTGATGCTGCCTGCCCTAAGCGTTCATAGTCCCTCTTTACATCGCTTCTTTCTTTTATCAGTTTAAAATTTGTACTGATTTTTTTATTTTGTGTATTCATTTTTATTTTTATTTTTATGCTTTTTGGTACAGTAATTTCAAACACTTCAATCGTTTGCTTTGCTTTTGAGTGGCGGCCTCATAATTCCTTTTTTTTGCGCTCTACATTTGGTATGACGAAGGAGGTACGTCGGCCGCAACGTCGGCAAAGTAGCCTTCAACTATTGCCTGCCCACTACACTCCACACCGCTTCCTCCTCCTACTCCATAGCGAGTCTTATGTCGTTACAGCATTGATGCGGTGGGTACTACTGCTGCTGCTGCTGCGACTGAAGCTGTGGGAAAAAAGTGAAAGCGCCATTCTTTGGCACTTACGGGGTTTTCCTTAATAAATTTTTTTATGCGCTGCCTGGCATATACGAGTATATGAATGCTTGAACGTGAAGTGACTTCGTTACACACCTATGCCACTTACATATGTATAAGCAAACACTTATGGCCCACCTTCAATACGCATCCCTGTTGCCGTGTTGGTGCTATATTTATAATAGCAATATTCGGCAGAAGGTGTCAGTGTGCATTTTAAATTTAATTTATTTTGCTTGTGGCACGTTTTCATATGGAATTTCGTGATGTGTTAGCAATAAGATTTCTCTTAAATTACTCTATTTGGTACTCTTATTTATCACAGCAACAAATTATGTGAGACAATCAAATTTAGTTTCATTGCTTATTTCTTTTTTATCTTAACCGAACGTTTTTAAGAATTCTTCAGCCAAGCCTTAATTCCCTTTGTTTAATACGAAAAAAACTATATACACATATATGCCAAATCGGATTATAGCTACGAATTTTACCAATATATATCGCCTCCAGCACCATCTATCGGGTCAAAAAATATTCCATGTTAAAAGCTGAAGCGGTTAGGACGTTTCGGAGATTATAAAGGAATTAGCTTGCCCTCAGCCGCTTTCTAGATTGCATGAAATTTCAGCATGCAAATTTGGTGTAATTTACTTTAATAAAACCAACAACCAAAAACAGGATATTTTATTATTTTATTTGTAACCTTCTTCAAAATATTTTAAAACTAAAACCTTTTAACCATTTGCAAATCATTTTTTTTAGCACAGCTGAAAATTGTCCATGCGTCCGAGTGCAGGAAACTTAAAAAAAAAAAAATGCCCCCGGCTTTCAAACCCACGTATAAAACTCATAAATTTTTTTTTTAACTATATTATATTATGTCCAAATATTTGTATACTGTTTGCTAAAATTTTGCACAATTTCATTCATTAACAAGCATTAAAAAGCCTCTGTACACATTTTTGTTTTTGTTTATTGTTTTAAAGGAAAAAAAACACTAAGACAGTTTACGTAAAACTGTATTTAATTAAATATTATTTATTTGCGTTGATAACTTATGTGTATAACACGAATGTTTTCAAGTTTGTCTGTTAAATAAATATTTTTTTTCAAACGGAAACTTTGCGACTTCAC
>NW_016175500.1:0-9977 GCF_001687245.7 Rhagoletis zephyria
AGTTAGGTGTGGGAGTATGTATATTTATGTATAATGAATTATACGAACATAGATATATTTATGTATGTATGTATGCATGTTTTAAAACATTTACACATGCATATATTAGTTCATATATTGGCATATCTTCCGTTGTGCCATCTCTGTTACTTTGCACTGGGAAAGCTAAGTTTTTTTCCTCAACAGGATATTACACCACTTTCTACTGTTTTGTGTTTGTTTTTATTTTTTTCATTTTACTTGCCGTTATTCTGCAATATTCTTTAGCTTTTTCTTTTAAGGATGTGCGTGTATTTATATTATTTTTTATACATTCATCCACTCGCTTTGTCTAAATTGCCTTTCCTGTTATTTCTCTTGGCATTATCTGTTGTGTAAACCTGCACATTGTTATAGAATTACAGCTCAATTTCTTAAATTGTTTTTTTTTTCNCAGGTTTTTCCAATACTTTACAAATATTTTCATTGTTTCTTGACACACATAAATATAAAAGAACTTTTCACCGAAGGAAACGGAAAGTGCATTTACCCTGTAAACCAAAGTTCCCAAACATTTTAACGAAATCTTTAAAAGTATCGGAAGTGTGCTTATAATTCTCTGACGATTTTTTTACGAAACTTCAAAGAAAACCATATTAAGTGGTTGACACGAATTCGTAAAGAAATTTCTGTACCATTTTTAAAGTAAATAAAAAAAAATCAGCAAAAATTGTTCAGAATGCCGTATTATTTTAATTTTTTTTTACTGATTTTCTTTCGAAATTTCGTAGTGTGCACAGTATATTTTACCTTTGAAATTTTGGTAAAAATTCGGAAAAGAAAATAGTGTTTTTTACGGCTCCTGTAAGATTTGTCTGCCTATTCAGACTACTCTGAAAATATTGTTTGCAGGGATACTTTAATAGATAATAGTATGGTGACCATATCTTTGAAATAAAATTAAAGCACACATTTTTATTTTGCATACGTTAAAATTTTTATTATTAGCTTTAAAGGAACCGTAATATTAAGAAAGGGGTACAAGTGAAAGAAGGACCTTACAGCCACAAATAGCGCATTAGCTGTGAATACCTCACGCAAGGCCTACTATTTTTTTCGGGTTCACAAAATACTGCTTGAGGCTGGGCAAAATAAGTTTAAAAGCCAAATGTTTCACAGCATTGCGAACGAGCTGGCAAGGAAAAAAAATAATTTTTAATCAATCGATTCTATCCCAAATGCATACCGTCTAGCAAAGTTCTTCAAACGAACTAGGGCCCAGATATTGAACACAACATCGAGTGAGTTGGCTTTATCAACAGACGCTGCTCAGTGGGAATATTTGTATAGCGTAAAGGCGTCCATTCTTGTGACTTATACTTTAGGAAAGAGGAGTAGGTGAAGTGCATAGCGCATTATTTCTGCTACTGCCCTGCCAACGTAATCTGAAACATCTCTTCTACGATTTCGCAGAGGATTAAGAACTCTTACGAGAAAAGAGTTTAGTAACGTCATGATTTGTTTATAGTTACATTAATTGGTTGTAGTTACCAAATCAAGTGTTGAGGCAAATGTACATTGCTGACTTTTTTCTGAGTGTAGGTGAACCATTTATACGGGAAAGTAGATGGGGCACACATCAGGTCACACTAGAAATAAGAGGAGGTTAGCAGTACGCGCTACCATTCCGCAGGGCCTGGTTCAACCCAACATCAAAAAATGGTTTTTTCTTAACAGCGGTCGTCCCTCGGTAGGCAATGGTAAACTCCGAGTGTATTTCTGCTATGAAAAAAAAAAAATACAATCGCCGTTCGGAGTCGGCGTAAAACTGTAGGTCCCTCCTCTTTGTGTGACTACACCAAGGTACCGTTCGTAAATTTCCTTAAATTGGGTGTCAAATTAAAACGCTTGGCCTTTAAATGTGCAAACTGGTTTTATTTTTTCGAACAGAGTTGCCACCTATAGAACAACTGAATTCAAATTATTTAATAAGCAATGCCATTTTGTCCGCACCGTTCGTTCGATTTTCCAAAATGAGGTGTCCAATTAAAAGGTTTGGACAGCAAACACTTTTTGAAAAGAGTTGCCACCTTTTAAAAAATTATACTCAAATTATTAAAAAAAATAATCAATTATTACAAAATGGCTATCAGCGGAAATGGTTTTGAAAATCTTTGTTTTTTAACTTAAGTTTAAAAATCAAATTCAATTTGACTAAGGGAATTAGTTAGGAGAAATATGTTTTAACATATGGGTTCCAAACGAATGGAGGTTCAGAAGGTAATAGTTTTAAAATATTTTGAAGATGATTGCCACCTACTTTAAATGTCGAATATAGTTAACTTGGATAGATGTTAAACGAAAGAGTGTTACGAAGTCTTTAGTGTGAACACTAAGAATATTTTTGAGGTATTGGAAAAGGGTTGCCACCTGTTCAAAAATTAGATTCGAATTATTAAATAAGTTAGATCGATTAATGAAATGTGCGTATCAATCGAATGGGGTTTGAAAAATCTTCATTTCTGATCTATATTTAGAGGGGTTGCCACATGTTTAAAAATCAGTTAATTAAAATATGTATCGCAATGCCGGACGAAGGAAATTTAAGAATGTCTTTGAAGAGGGGTTCCACCTGAGGAAGAAGGAACGGGTATAATTGACTCATTTAGGACGATAAAAGACTACAGACAGCCCCGTCGAGACACGGGAGGGGGGGATAAGCAATGTTCCCTCAGCGGCCCGGATTTTTCAAAGGCGCAAATCCTTTACTTACATTAATGCATACATACGAGTTTCCTTTTAAGCTCGTCTTTCGTCCTTCCACTCTTAGTTTTCTGCGTCAAAGATTGCCTTAGTAATGGAATAGTTACCAATACAAGTAAGCATGGAAGTAAGTAAGTAAAAAAACATACAAAACTAAGCTTGGCAACAAAGTGTCATGACTTTATATAGAAGAACCAATAGCCAATGCGTGCGATTACGATAAATTTAAGTGTCATTGTACGAGCGATGTGAATGCTGTCTACTTATTCAAAAATGCCTTTTTTCGCTCACTTTTCTTCACCATCACCACCATTCTAGCTTTTTTTCCAACACGCATATTTCCATTGAAGTCCGTCCTACACATTCGGCAATAGAAATGAAAAGAAACGACCAAATACTTAAAACACACTTCGATGCAAAGTGGTACATATACATACATACATACATACATACATACATATGTATGTAGACCAGTATTAGGTGACACCAGCATTGCGTGCGTGCTCTAGTGAAAATGTCATTTCATTGCTACAATTTACCCACCTGATAATCTAGATTAGTGCCACTCGACATAAGCTTTGGCAGGCCACATTTTCCGAGAATTTTTTTTTTGCCCATACCGGTGGTACATTTATTGTTTGTTTTGGAATGACGTGCAATTAATTTCCACATAATGTCGAGTTGGCGTGAGAATTGAAGGTGAAAGGTTTTTTTTTAATCGTTGAAGCAGAAGAGTTACAATTAACGCTCGAAACGCAAAACGTTTAAATGTAATTGAAGTCATTTTTTTAGTCATATTTATTGTATTCGCTGTCGTTGAGAAAGTGTCTCTTGAAGTGGTGGGTGGGGACGGACAGTGCAGATAGTCGATCAAATTGAATTTTAGTAATGATAAAGCCAGTGGGATGACACTTACAACTAAATACATACATAAATGGCACGTACTTACATAGAATGATACAAAAATATTCAAAGGGAGAGCTGGCACGAAAAGTCAACAAAAATAGCGTTGTTCTTATCGGTAATATTAAGTTTTGTAATTATAGCGCTTTAATTGACAATGAACCCCATTCACTGTGGCCAGGCTATGGCTTTTTTCGAAGGCGATATTTGCGTGTATAGAATGGTAATTATGGGTTTTAATGGTGATTATTTTAAATATGATATATTTATGTGTTTTTAGTACTTAAAAAACTAAAGTGTTTTATGCATAACAGTAAACTCGTTCAAAATCAACTCATTGACGGCTATAGGGCTGAAATTCTGTACAATATTTTGGCAAGATTTAATCCCGCTAAGTTATATAGAATCGTTTTGCTGAATAACACGGTTCGGAAGTCGGCTGGGGAATACATGCAACCAAGTCTTTCTGAATTGTATATAGAAAACTAATTACTCAGTTTTTCCAGTTTGGCGATTTAAAACGTTTTTTCCCCCATTGAAGTTGGTGGTCGTAGAGCAATAATATAATCCAAATATTTATGACATCAAAGGGCCGTGACAGCCGTTTATGGTAAAAATAATATCAAATTCAGATTCCTTGAACCTCAAAACCATCAGCGGGATCTTTTTGAGGTACAGATATTTTCATTTAAATAAAAAAATTTATGTAAATGTAATCAAACCTCTTAGGTATCAGGAAAATTTGACGTAATTTATACACACTCACTTGGGCTGCGGATGACCCTTCTTATGTTCCAGAGCAGAATCAATTTATAGTTACTTGGTATTGTTGTACTCGAATTCTTGAAAAACCACCTTTTAGGACTTACATACACATATCCCTTTTCTCTATCTCGTTTCTAGCGGCCGTAAATGGAAATGCAATACCAACAAGGTACCATGGCCCAGTTTATCTAATATCAAATCACCCAATACCGATAAAAAACAATTTCGACTTGAAAAATAAAACGTTATTTCACATCTTCAGACCAAGGCTTTTTCATTTGACTTAATATTTATATATATACATATGCATGCTTATATGTACATACGTATATATACGTAGAATGACTTTTCAAATAGTTGGCAACTCTAATAAAAAAATTTTCAATCTGAAGCTTTCTTAAGACTATTTCCTTTGACACTCATATTTTAATGTGCATAAGTAAACTAAAACAGGTGGCAATCCCCTTTAAAAATATTTTGAAACAAAAGTCTTCTTAAATATCTTTTTGTCTGACATTGCGATACATATTTAAATTATCTTAGCAATTAATTTGAAATTGATTTTTTTAACACGTGGCAACCCTACTAAATATAGTTCAGAAACAAAACATTTTCAAACCCATTTCTATTGATTCCCATCTATTAATAATTCATAAAATATTTTATAAATTTTAAAACTAAAGACTTCCTAACGATCTTTCGTTTGACGACTCATATATTAATATTTCATATTTTACATATGTGTATGTATAATTTCATTGAATTTGATTTTTAAACAAGGTGGCAACCCTCTTGGACTAAACTTCAAGCTAAAACCTTCTTAAACCTCTTTCGTGTTGCAGCCATATAGTGATACATATTTTAATTAACTAATTGTATTGAATCAAGTTGTTTTTTTCTTTTAAACAGGTGGCAACCGCCCACATTTAGTAAATCAAAAATCCTTCGCAAAACCCTTTTGATAAACTCCTAAAATTTAGTAGTTCATATACCTTATTAAATAATTTGAATTCAAATTTTCAACTGGAGGCAACCCTTAAAAAAAAAGAAAAAACCCTAAGTGGATTGAAACGCAGCAGTGTCCTCGTAGCCATATGCGTTCATTTGCTTTTTCGGTTCTTGCGACCACGGAAATGATTTTCTTGACGTAAATATATCAACAAAATATGTTTAAAATTTTTCAAAAAGTTAATTCCATACTGTATTCAGGCCAAAAAAAGAAACAAAAATTAAAAGCTTTTATCCTTGAAAGACATTTGAAAGGTAAAGGAATTTCCTTACCTTACGGTGATACTGAAAAACGTTCTAAGTCAATTACTACCTCTGGCACCTAACTTTAAGTGTAAGTGCACACTGACGAAAGTTTTGACTGCCACAGGAAACATACACCTTTAGCTGTTTTCATGGTTCTGCGTGCTTACATATTTTTTTGCTATTTTCGTAAAATTTGTTCCAATTAATTTATGTTTTTTCTTCTAGTTTCTTCTATGTATTTTTCTTATATTATGTATTTTTGGTATTTTATCGCTTTTCAACTTTGTCTGATACTTATGGTGGTAGCTATAGCATGAAATGTTTGTGTTTGTAGTTGCGCCTGCTTGTTGCCCTATAAGAAAAGTTATTATTGAAGTTTGGTTGCAGACATTTAGGCGTCATACGTTTAACATACGATGTACATATGTATGTAGATACATATACCTTTGATTGCATGCAACCTCGCTCTGGTTTTCCAAAAATACTTACAAATGTATGTGAATGTGGCGTCAGTTGAAGAAGAAGCATGTCTGTATGTACTTTTTGTTTCTGCAGGAATTGGGCTGAAATTGTTCCCTGTAGGGAAACCCCGAATTGGTGAACTACATTTGTGGTACCGTACTAGATCTTTATCGCCAAAAACGAACCAGTCCGATAGTAACTAGATCGCCACCAGTGCAAATGTAGCGAGATGTTTTACCTTAAAAAAAATAAAATTATTTTTAGCAATCTATATCAAAAATGACGAATTTAGAATTGGCGCGGAACTACCAAAAAAGGGATGTAGCGAGGGGGGGTTTGTTTACTTTAAATTAATTTTTGCTTGGTGAGTTTTTCGTTCAAATACGCTTTCAGTCTGCACTTCGCAGATGCTTTCTCATAGTTTGGTTGAATGCAAAAAAGATTTATCGTGAACTGGTAGTGAGTCTAAATGTCCTAGAAGCGCACGAGTTCAGAACTAAAAATTTGCCCGACAGGTTTATTGTTACATACACATACATATGTATGTATATATGTACGAGTGTTAGCGGAAATTATATAGGAATTATAAAACTTTTCTGTCGCTATTTTAGTGTCTTCTTAGTCTATGTAGTTTCAACTCTCGGCAAGCAGCTGCAATGCCCATAACACTTAAACACAAAGTTTGTAATCGATAAAATATTACCAAAATATACTCTTTAATAAATGGTCTAAGAAACTTTAGTTAAAATATATGACTTTGCCAATGTTGTTGTGACTTATGTAGTTACATATGTGGGCTAGGAAACAAAGACTGCACAGTAACATCGATTATGGTACTACAAATAAGGACAAATTTTACGTTTAGATATGCAATAACAATAAATTTTAACTGTCTAATTTTTATAAACTTTTATTTTACTTGCTTTGTATGTATGAACGTAGGTAAGTAAGTTTTCTTGGGGAAATCAATTTTTAACCAACTTCCCGATATACTAGAGACTTGGAAATTTCAAAAGCTCAGAATGCGATGACAATGCAATATCAAAGATGAATTAATCTGATAGGTGGCACAGGAGTCGAAATATGTGAAAAAACCCCGTATTTATAGTCCGATTTGGTTCATACTTAGAAGGATTGTCTTAAAAAGATTTTTTTTTACTATTCACTTACCTAAGAAAAATGAGAAACGTTTAAAATTTAAGTAAAAATTAACAACTTTCTGTGCTCTGTCTTAATAGCCTTAAATAAAAATCAATACTTAGAGAGAAACGTGAATAACATCAGGAGCATAGGACGAAAAATATTGGCTAGAAAAGTCGCATAGAAAGGCTCCTATCATAAATTTTCTAAAAAAAAGGATTGTTGATACAGATTTCACTTAAAATTGCCTCAAGTCTTCATTACTGGTGCAGCCACAAAAGGGAATCAAAATTACGTCATTCTGAGACTTGAGCTTCAGCTTCGCAACGTTCTCCAACTATGCAGGTAATAATACGGTGCTGCTATCATCTACATGGTTGGCTTAAAGATGGAAATTTTCGTCGCCAAAGTTATCGAAATGAAAAGTAGTGAGGCCTAATAGCTAAAATGTGTAATCAGCCAAATAGCAATCGAGATAAGCAATAGCAAATGCTGGAATCCGGCTGCAGCATTTGCTATCACTAATTTTGATCTCCAAAAATCTCCAAACGAATAGCAGGCGCGCCTAAAAACATGCAGCATCGAGCAAAAAGCCACTCTTACAAATATATATAGTATATCTCTGGCGTAACAAACGATCTGTGGAACTAATCAAGACCTCTGAGAAAAACAAAAAACGAATGCTTTTATGTACATCAATGCCCCATCAATGGCGTAAACAACCCTGTGCTACCTGCAAAAAACTCAAGTGCTTGCGACTATGCCTTTTCAACAAGATTTGTCAGAGATAACGCGACTAAAACGATCGGAATTCCTCAATTAAATCTGTGATCATAAAAGCGTTTATCAGATACCAAAAAAAAAAATTTATTAAATACCTTCTTCGCTATACCTTCTACAAGGATGTGGAGCTCAGTTTAAGCCCGAACTTAAGCGCCTTTGAAATTCATGCACCGACCAGGAAGGAAATAGTATCAAAGTTATAACTAAGAATAAATTTATGCTAACAAATATTTTTTCCTTTAAAATGCGCAGTACTTAACTAGCATTCTTAAATACGTACAGATATTTGTACATACATACATATGTAGATTTCTCATTCAAACTAAAAATCCGCATCCTTTAATGAAAGCTCTTTATTACTTGAATTTCCTGTTGTTCTCTCTGCCTATAGACTTTTAAAACTTTTCCAACTAAATATTCATCTTAATGTTCTGCCATTGTGCAGTGGCACATTGTTTATGCGCCTAAAAGCCCGCAATGTCGCATACCCCGTTGCAAATACACACTGAGTTGTGGTGCCTGTTGTGCGCCTCTACCGTTCTGCCCGCACAAACTTGCATACACTGTACATACATACATACATATATTAGCATGTTCGTATGGTGTTGCAAAGTGGCATCATCCTGTGCTTTTGTGCTTTTGTGCTTTTGTGCTATTGCCGTCGTCACACATGCCTGCATTGTTAGTTTGTTGGTTTGCGGATTATAGACAATTTCTAAGGCGACAGGGATGTATGTACATACATAGATCTGTATGTATTTGAGCATTTCCCAAGCGTTGCTTAACACATTTACTATCATTAACATAGTTTGCCCGTTGCTGTTATTGTTTTGCATTTTGTTTTTGTTGCAATTAGATACATATAAGTGCATAATGCATTGTGTGTGTCTATTGTTTAGTTTTGCACAAAGTGTGTCATTGTTCTGCTATTATCATCTATTTACTCAAGCGGCGCGTACAAGGACACAAATTATTAGTATATGCGTTGGCAGTTATTTTATTGTTGTCTGTTTATTTAGTAACTGCTTGCGTCGAATATGGTGAAAGCTCTGAAGGCACAATGTAATCCGTGCATTTTTTTTTTGTATGAGATAATTATTTTATCAACTTAAGTTCTTAGAAATGTAGATAGTCTGATGATAAAAATAAATGTTGACCTTGCCTTTGATGTATGTATCTCTTGTCTTAGCTTTGAAAAAGTATAAGTTTTCTGATAGAGCACAAGCGAATGTTGGGCATGTAAGAGGTAGAAAAAAGTAATCCTTTAGCTCAAAAAAAAATGTCTTAAAAATGGTTGTTAAAAATTTAAAATAAAGAAAGTAGCTTACTCAAAAATTAAATGAAATTGAAAAAAGAAATTCTTTTTAAAATATTCAAAAAATCTGAATTTAAGAAAATTAAATAACATAACAAAATAAAAGACTAAATAAGTTTCGAGAATTTGAAAAAAAATAAAAAAAAAATAAATTATCTTCTTTAAAACAGCAAAATCTCAAAATAAAAGGGAAAGAAAATTAAAAAGGAGAATAGTATTTTAATTACATGGAAAATAATTTAAGTTTCTAAAAATTTGAATGAATTAAAAAGATTTTCTTTTTAAAACAATAAAATATATAAACTAAAAAATTTTTAAATAAAAATAAACAAATAAAATAAGTTTCTAAAAATTAAATGAAATTGAAAAATATGTATATATTAGACATTCTTTTTCCAAGCGGGCTTTGGCTTAAACCATTCAAAACCTAGTTCAAAGTGTCTATTTGTAAATACCGTTAGACGTTTTTAAAAATTCAAGATGGCGGTTTGAATAAGGCATCTAAACTAACGGTAAATTAGATTTTGCCTTATAACATTTGTGTCTCTGAAGAACCCAACACTAACAAAGAAAAAACAAGTAAGAAAGTCTAAGTTCGGGCGGAGCCGAACAT
>NW_016175502.1:0-9973 GCF_001687245.7 Rhagoletis zephyria
ACATCCGACACGACACTCAATACAAACACACAACCTTCTGCTGCAGCTTAAGTTGTTGCAGCGACGCTGAGACAGAATTCAATTTAAAATTCTTTTTGTTATTTATATATTTTTTTTTCTTTCAATATCGCGAAAATGCAGCAAGAGAAAATCAACTAAATATTGCTGTGGCTTATGCTGCTCTTTCTTATTGTTGCATAGTATTTGTGAAAAATTGAAAATCGCCTTCGCCGCCTCGCAACTTGCGATCTTCAACTAAATAAGCACTGTCTTAAGACTTTTTTTTTTNCACATATTTTTTTTTTTATCGAGTATCTATGTTTACTCAGTCAATTTATATATATTTTTGATTTTCCTCACTATTGCAAGCAGCAGCGACAACTACATCCGACACGACACTCAATACAAACACACAACCTTCTGCTGCAGCTTAAGTTGTTGCAGCGACGCTGAGACAGAATTCAATTTAAAATTCTTTTTGTTATTTATATATTTTTTTTTCTTTCAATATCGCGAAAATGCAGCAAGAGAAAATCAACTAAATATTGCTGTGGCTTATGCTGCTCTTTCTTATTGTTGCATAGTATTTGTGAAAAATTGAAAATCGCCTTCGCCGCCTCGCAACTTGCGATCTTCAACTAAATAAGCACTGTCTTAAGACTTTTTTTTTTTGTTTTTTTTTTTTTTAGTTTACTCACTTTTCAGCCAGAGGCAGCTACTACGATATTTTTCCGTACCTTCAATTCACACGCGTATACATATGTATGAATGCATATTTATCTAGTTACCTCTAAAGCAAAGACGTTCACACACTTTACTCTTTTAATTTTCTTTTCCAATTTTTTTAAGCATTTTAGCCAATCGGTCGAAATTGGATTTTCCTTCAGCATCTTTGGCTTACGTTGTTGTTGCGTGGTATCTGCTTCTTCTAATAAACGGTTTGTTAACTTTTATTTTATCTTTGGCACTTCCACTTATAAAAGCCACTGACTTATTTATACTATTTTCTTCTTTCGGCGAGAATTGGAAATGGAGTATCAAATGAATGACAGTTCTCAAAGCGGCTTAGTTACATGCAAACAGCACAGTGACAACTTCATTGGTAGCGTCATTGGGCGAGGCATTAAGTGGCTGCATTGAGGTGACCATGGAATGCATTGAGTGACATTGTGTGCAAGCACTAGCAGTAGCATTCAGTTTACTTTGCAGAAAAAAATTCGAAAATACTCGTCTGTCTCTTTAATTTTTTCACCTGATTGCACAGGGTGAGTTACTCGTGAGAGCAAACTTCTATGAATTCGAAACGTTAAGAAACCATTTGCTCAATCAGTTTGGTGAGGACGTAGTTTTAACTATTGTATTCGTATCTAAGAACAAAGCTGAATCCTACTGCGCTTTCTAAATGCCAATACGCCTTCTTGAAAGTCGGATTTGTGAATACCGCTCTCCATTAAATTGTGACTAACATTGCAAAGCTTTTGCCTTCAAACAACTAGCTTTAGTGGTTCTTCTTGATATGGAAATCATTTTCGATCTCGTTCTATTTAGAACCTTGGCAGAATTCATATGTCTTCTTCTTGGTACAAGATCTTTAAGTAGCTATGCATATGTTGCGATAGGTTCAGCATCAATCCTCAAACTCGCATTAAGAGACATACCGCAAGGTGGGGTTCTCTCCCTACTGCTGATGAACCTGATAATTTGCAATTTAGCTGAGTTGGCTGCAGCCACGATCTGCTAAGCTATAGCGTTCGCGAATGACGTAGCTCGAACTGCAATGATTAAACATACTCAAGTTTTAAGTGAACTGTCTGTCTGTTATGCAGTTACCTTCTTTGTCTCTATGACATGGCACCCACACAATGTAGGCAGTAAGTTTGGAATTTAACTGACTTGACACATTGACGAGGTGTCAATGCATTTTACTGATCTTATAGCTGCATGGCTATCGAACCACATTATTACTGCAGAATAGTAAAGTCAATAAGCCAAAATTCAGCCTATTTTATGGCCACAGCTCTGCACTGTAGCGGTCTGATAGCCCAAAACTAAAATTCAATGAACCTTTCAAAGTATCCCGGCTGTAGATTTATCTTGAGCCATCAGTACCGCATGGTAATTCCACAAATATTCCTACAAAGAATACCAACGCGTAGAGAACTTGTTCTCAAGATTGGGAGGCGGTGTTGTGTAGTCTGGAGACCTGAAAAGATACCACCATGTGGCTAAAATGTTGGTTAACCTGAAAAAGTCACAAGGCAGTAAGTTATTAAGATGGCAGGGTCCTTTGACTAGCGTGTATGCCGTCCTTTGAACCTTAATGAGTTTATGATTAGTGACCCATTTATCCAGTGATATCCACCAAACTGTGATGTAGTAAAAAAAAATATGAGGTACGATACTTGTCTGAATCCTGTGCACATCTTAGGGCTTCAAGATAAATAGCTGGACGGTTATTCTATAAAAGTATTCTTTTCTTTCGCAATAAAACCATTCTAGTATCTGTATATGTAGTTTATCTTCTCTTTAACCTACTCATATTTGTCTCTATAAATTTTTGTAAGAATCAGATATTACAAACACAAAAATTGCTAAATATGTACGTACATACATATTTACATTTCCTTTCATGGTTGAATCGCTCACATTTTCCAAAAAAAATTTCACAGCTGGCTAACAACGTTTTTCAGCTTTGCTTTGTCGCTTCTTGTCGCTTCGCTACACTTTAGTTCCTAAAATATTTTGTTTTTCCAATGCAATAACAAGTTTATGATCATAAAGATAAACATTCAAGCACTGCTGCCCCGCGTGCGCTTTCTAAAATATTGCATTATTTTTCGAGACTGTGTATTTTTGCTGTCAAAATCAATTGAGTTCCTGTATTATTACACCGCCCATGCTGCACTGCCTTTTGCGCTAGCGCTAGCGATGGCGCTGGCGCTGGCTCTTGCTGTCTGCTAAACGTTGCATAGACAAAGGCGCATAGTAGCTGCATTGTTTTAAAATGCGCATTTGTCACTTGACGTCCTTGCCATCGCTCTGCCCCGCTCCCCCTAAGCGCGCGCTTGCGTTTCCGCTCAGTGCGCGCACGATTTTATTTTTCGCTAATATTTAACGAAAATTCTGTTTTCTTTGTTTAGTTGCCAGCCAGCCAGCCAGCCAGCTGCATTGTATGTGTACACCCACTTCCATTCGCTATTTGTCAATTTATATTTCATATTTAGTTTATCCGTTTTTGTTTTGTTTTTTTTTTGTATTGCGAAATATTTTTCCTCTTCAGTGGCAGCATTCTCTCGCTCCAAATAACGTTATTGCAGTCGAATTTTTTCCAAGATTTTCGCGATATTTTGCTACATCCATTCGAGGTTTTTAACCCCCGAATTTGTTGTTATCGACCATTTCGAAAACTGCCTCGGCAGCTGGCCCGCCCGCCCGTCCGTATATCTGGTCATAAGCTTACTGCTTTGATAACAAAAAACAACAAAAAAACGAAGCTTTTGCGCGTAGTAATAGCCGATATTTGTTGTTGCCCTGTCGGGTATTTAACTTTGAATTTCTTTTGCTTCCGTTTCTACGACAGATTTTTATACACAATGAAATAAACGTTGGCATTTATCNTGTACATATGTGGCCGGTAAAGAGACGCAATAGTGCCGAACTGGTTCGGTTCTGGAGAATTTGCAACCAAAACTAGTACGCGTTAATTCTCTTTTGTATGCTAGCAACTGGCAAATTTAACATGGCGATGTCCTACGAATAGCCAATTCCAGCAGCTACATCGCCTTTTTTATTTATGAATAGGAATCAATTGTAAATTCGTCATGTTACATTTGGATTTCTAATGAGTGCTTCATGGTAGCTTATTGCGATACCATTGGCGCCTTTTGCGCCATTTTGAAACACTTTCGTGGGTTATGCTAAATACCCAGATTTCTTGGCAAAGCCATCTTTATTACCTGATATTATATCTTGATAAAGCTGCCAGTTTTGTTGGTATGTGTCTTCCGAATGCTTTATGCCATTGACAACGGAAATGCTGGGAAGTTTCTTCGCTACCTTATAGTTGATAGCTGTGGCCAGTTCTATTATATGGAAGGCCCATTCTCTCTGCATTTTTGCCTATGGACCAGTGGCCCCTAATGTNAAAATGCTGGCGAGTCTCTTCGCTACCTTATAGTTGACAGCTGCTGCCAGTTCTATTATATGGGAGGCCCATTCTCTATGCATGTTTGCCTATGGACCAGTGGCCCCTAATGTTTGAGTCTGTCCTTGATCTGTTGAGCGGGTTTTCGTCCTGTTATAGTAAGGAGGCCAGAGTTGTCTGGCTAATTTGCAAAGCTGTATATCTGACCACCTTTTCCTTTCCAGTCTATGAAAATGGAAATATATTTTTCTTTGAGCGACTCCCAGCGCAACATCTTCGAAGACCTAAGTCGAGTTCCTAGGAATGCAATCCGGCCCCCAGACCATTGTTCATCATTCAGTCGTCGGTGTAGAGTGAGATTGCTTCTTGCCCCTCCTCAGTTCTCTTCTCGATGGGACTCTTAAGTACCTGCGTGTTTCTGAAGCTGAGGTTAGATACGATATCGACGACTGAGAGGAAGATCGACCTATATTGACCTATCTCCGAAAATGGCTCAAGAACGACCCATCTCAGAATTTGTTTCAAAAACCCTATCTTAACTGAATATTTATTGATAATATGTTGATATAGGGCGTTTTTGAATCGGCAACTGAAATAGGGCATTTTGAACCGAATTCTGAAATAGCCAAATTTTTAAGTAGGGCGTTCTGGAATAATTTTCTGAGATATTATATATATTCCTCATATTCCTTACTCTAATATTGGCGTTTTTAAATATTCTTGCGTCTTGCATCAAACCATAGTTTTTAGAAAAAGTGGACTTATCAAGTTTTCGAGCTAAGCCAGCGATTTTGGTTTCATAACGTAAAAAAAAAACTTGAAATTTGATTCACTAGTTAGTTCTGGTTTTCCCTGCAGAAAAGTTATAAGTTTGAGAGTAATAACTCAGTTATGCATACTTTGCACTGCATTGCATAGCATACCATTTTTACGTAGAAATCAAACACCAACAGACTTCTACTTATGTAATGCTGTGCGTTGGGTAACCGCTTACACGCAAAGCTCATTTAACAGATGCCTTATGTGACCATCTACTCTCAAGCAATACCAAGTAGGCATAACTGAGCCATAAGGCTGTATGTATGTACACTTAAACACATATTAAACACAGATTCATTGCTTTCAAGCAGTTTTTTTTTTTAATTTGAACTCGAATATTGAGTTTAAAATTACTCAAGTTGCATTGCAGTCTTCGGTCTTACAAATGGTTAAAACTGGGGGCGGATATTGCGTGCTGTGGTTCGTGGAATCCTGGCCGGAATGCTCCTTTCACTCAATTAACGATTGGCATGCAATTTTGCTATCCACCTGCAGTGTATTCAATTACATTGATGTACGATATTGGCTCCACGACTTGCTGCTGTGTAATTTGCGTAAACACATCACTCTGCTACCGTACCCTTTCCCTTACGGCTGGCTTACGGTTAACATTACTACCATTTGCTATTCCACTTAATAAATAGCTCACATCGGAGTCGGAATCGGAATCGAAATTGGAATCAGAATCAGAATGAGTTACGTCTGAAGCGGTCATACATAAAATTTTAATTGACCCATTTTACTTGCACTTTTTCACTCTCCCTCCCGTCGCCTCATTCGTTCACAACCACGCAGTTGGCTTTTATGCTTGTAAACGTACCCTGCAGGAAACGGAGCCAATTTGTAGCTAACTTCTAACCAGCACCAGCAGTCCACTAGTACCAATTTTTTATTACTTATTTCCTTAGGCCGTAACTAACTGCTTTAGAAGGGTGATGGCCGCAAAATAGTGAGAACTGGTTTCTTTTGCATTAGTTGTCAACTAACTTACTTTGGACATAAACTTTCAATAAAAAAAAGAAGATTTTTCCAACTTTTTATACTTTTCTTTATTTACTTGTTTATTTAACATAACATATTTGCTTATTTCCTGCTAAAGAGCAGGTGGTCTCATATTTGAATTCAATCAGACATAACACCAAAATGATAATATAAAATTTCGACCTTCATTTGATTTGTTCTGAATTCGAAAAAGAATCTGCGAAGTGCAGAAATATATTGAAAGTAATTTTTGTATGAGGATATTTAAATAGAGATTGCAAAGAAAAAAAAAAACTCCCGATAACGTCTGCATGACTCCTGCGCGACTTTACAACTCAGTTAAAGTTAGTTTTTTCATAGCTAATTAAAAGTTAGTTATGTATCGAAATCCCACAAAAAGAGAGTTGGTTACTTCAATCAATTGATAATTTTTTCCTGCAGGGTAGATTTGCGAGTGAAACTGTGCGCTGTAGTAAAAAAGAGTAGAAGCATGAATGTACTCGTAGTTATTTATTTTCCGTTTCGTTTCATAGAAGTGGCAAATGAAAAAAGGTCAAGGTCAAAAAGGGGTTGCATAATGGTTACTGAAGCAATGCTTATCCGATTTGTTATTAGGTTTTATGGATTTAAATAGGTATCTATATTGCTGTTGAAAATTAATTTTGCAAACGGTTTTTGCGCTTTGAACTTTACGCGCATTAATATATTTTTTAAAAAAATTCATAATTTTTCATTAGCCTTCAAATCTTGGTTTATTGTGCAAGTAGTGAAATTATTAGATACACAACAGTCAACTTTGGGACGCCATTTATTCCGTTTTTGTTTTTCTAAATTCGTATCACATGGTCCGCGAGTGAAAAGGAAATAAAAAGGGCGAGAAAATACCTTTCCACTGATACGTCATAATTCTATATCGGTAAAGTTTTGGAGCAATTATTCAAGTTTTTCTTACACAAATCTTTAAAAAAAGTTAAAAAGCAGCATCAAAAATCGCATCATTATGATTCCGTTGATACAATTTTTTAATATTTTTATGTAGATTTTTTAAGCTTAAACTCTTTTGTCATCTGAGGGGTGCTTTCGAACCGGTCCAGCTCACGTAAATCTTAATATTTTTCCGCAACTTTTTTTTGGTGATGCAGTCTAATGTACAGTAGTCGAAAAAATTATAGCCGCACTAAATTTTCAAAATTTTTAAAATATTATTTTTGTTGTCATTTAATTTTGGTTAATTTTTTATAGTTCATTCTTTAACAACATCCGTATAAATACAAGTTTAAAGGCTATGTCACATGATTGCGTATTTGCAAAAATTTGATGCAAATCCTATCCCAAATATTTTTCTTTATCCCAATCACGAAAATTAGTTTGTTGAAATTTTTCAATAGAACATCGCTGCATTGTACCAATCTTTTGATTCCAAAAAAATTCCAATTTTTTCCTAATATAAAAATATACCAATCTGTACAAATGTACCAATCGATTACTGCTGCATTAAAAATTTATGCAATTAAAAAAAAAAAAAATCAACAAATTTTCGTAAAAATTTCTAGTTTTTTAATTAGATTCTGAGTAAGCAGTTTTGTAGCCCATTGAATTCGGTTCGTAAGATATACGTGACTAAAAGGAACCAATTTTTGCTTTACACTGAGTAACAGTAAATTGCATTGAGGTATCCATAGAAAAAAAAAATTAACTCGATTTTCGGAACCACCAAGCAATTCTTCATAGGAATTGGATAGTGGCGTCTGGAGAACAATTTTGCTGTAAAGTCAAATAAATTTTCGTGAACATTTGTGCAATGAAATTCTATATGTGTAATTTTATATTTTACCAAATACAACTAAACCTTTTTGGAGTTAAAAAGGTGCTAGATAATTTTAAAAAGAGCTTAAAAAAAGAGCTAGGAACGAAAGCCAAAACTTCATAGCTAAATAGAAAAAGAAAGTGCTAAATCTAGCTCCAAAAGCACCTAAATGGTAACACTGATGTCAGATGGCTTTATGTGAGCGACAGCTTAAAAAAAGTCGCGGTTGGTCTCTCCAAAATAGAGTCGGAAGTATGTATATAGACAGTGGTACACATTTTTTTATTATTTTTTTTTTGTATCGGAAAGCATGGATGTGGTGCCGTTTTCTCAAGTAGGTTTTAAAATTTGCCCGCCTTTCAAGCACATTTTTTCAGAACAAAATTTGTGTTTTAAACTCAGATAACTTAAAAAAAAAATCTTTCGATTTTCGATTCGTAACGCGCACAATTAATAAGATTTAGTACAAATTAGGCTATGCGGAAAATTTGATATGCCATTCTGGAAAATGCTGTATTAAAAAAATTTTTGTATTCATTTCTGAGCTTCTTCTGGCATAACTAAATATTAGCTAAACAAGTGGCACCCTGAAATTGGGCATATGGAAACTGTGCATACGAAATATGCATATGAAAAAAACCGAAATAATGCATACATGCACACTTTCGTTTGAAAACCGAAATAACGCATATGAGAAAAACGAAGTAATGCATACATGCAAAGTTTCGACTCAAAACCGAAGTAATGCATATGACAAAAACCGAAATAGTGCATACATGAAAACGAACTTCTTTCTGAGTAGGCGGCCTTCGGCCGCTCTTAGGGATTATAACCCTTACTAAGTAGAATTCTCCTTTCTGTGTTGCCGCAAAAGGGGACCGGAAGTATTTTTGCGCAGAACTTCTTTCTGCGTAGGCGGCCTTCGGCCGCACTTAGGGATTATAACCCTTACTAAGTAGAAGTAAATAATTCATATTAGAAAAAACGAAATTATCCATATGCACACTTTTGTTAGAAAACCGAAATAATGCATACATGCACAGTTTCGGTTGAAAACCTCTGGCTCCAGCCTTGTACTCAGGTTTGTACTCAAATGTTCTTGCGTATATCAAAATGACGCTGCTGGTAATTTTGTACTCGTAGGCGGTCATATCTACTCGTAGTATTACACATACTGTTTTTTTTTTTAATGTCGGGCAATGCCTTTCCCCGATGAGTATTTATGAGTGTTTGTGCTTTTGCGCTTAGTAGGGAAAGGTAATCAATCATCAATTACCTTTAAATCCATCAGGAATTATGCGCTAAATTGATTGAAAATTCTATGAGCCTCCTTACACGCGCGCAAAGAAACCATAAATATAGTAGATTCACACCAGCGAGCGCACGCACCAATACGCATAGAAACACTCCAACACAAACAGAAATTGTGCGCATATGTATACAATTGTGGAAATTTCTTGCATCTCCCACGCAATTGCTTTCCGCACCCACCCAGGACCCACTCTTTCTGTTGCTTTGGCGTTATGGCGAACACAAAGCTATAGTATGTATTTACATACATATATACAAATGTATGAGTGAATGTATGGTCTATTTACATATATATTGTCTCTTTGAAATTCTACACTTCCACACATCATTAGAAAGTAGCGATGGCTGACTGATAAATATCTTTGAATCTGCGTATCAACTAATACAGCATACTGCCGCCCGCATTTAGCTGAAAAGGGATACATACGCAAGGCAAGACCAGACAGATGTGCTCTGGCAATTACTTTCAATTGAGGTCAATAAAGATAAACAAGCGGCGGTGAGAGAATGCAAAGAGGTCGTCCACCTCCTTTCACTCCATTTCGTTCAATCGCCTTTGACATTCACATGGCCTGAGTAAATGCCAGCCTGCATTGAGCGCGAGGCCTGCTCTGGCTCAGCACGCGTCGCGCCATCTATGAACCGACAAGTAATAAACGGCATTTACAAGGAGTCTGTCTCAACTTACACCAACTCTCGACCTGTGAATGCTGTCTTGGGAACACAGGTACCTGGCGTGAACGAGACAGAGCTTCATCTGCCCCGGGAGACTTGGATACTCTCACCACCATAGCGCAATTTCTCTATGGCTGCTGCAGCAGACTAAAATTCTACCTGAGTAGGATAAATATAGGTGTACCGAGCATGCAGAGAGTCACTTGACGAGCAGCAGCACACTTCCTGGGTCTCTT
>NW_016175503.1:0-1538 GCF_001687245.7 Rhagoletis zephyria
ATTTCAATTCGTTTTGCTCAAACTTCTAGTAATTTCTCTTTAACCATTAGGCTGACAAGTATATAATTTACATAGAAAATTGACAATTTCCAAGAGTGATGGGTCGGAAAACGATGACACCCGCTTCAATGAGTTATTGGACTAGGTTATCAATTTGAGACGAACTATAAATATTTCGTTCATGGCGCTTTTCTCATAGGTAGCTAATAGAATGTTAAAGTCCATTTTAGGCTCTGATGCCATTATTCTGTTTGTAAACAAACAAAAGAACACCATTGGAGACACATAGTTCGTAAGTAAAATGAACGCTAATGGTTTGATGTGAATATTTGTAAATTTTTCTTATAAGGGAACCTTATTTGATCCACACGTTAAGAAATAGATACCTTGATGTGACTTCTCCGCATGAACGTATTTTTGTAATAATTTACCACATTCTTGTTTTTTTGCCTTTCACTTTTGATACACCAGGAATGCCTTAACAACATAGATATCTATTTCTAGAGAATTATTCTATCTGCTTTTCACAGATTTAAACACAATACAAGTGAGGAGCTCTGAATCGAGTTCCTGGGTGGCAACCCAAGCAACCTCTAAGCAACAATCAACGATCTGGGGGCATAGCGCAGTAATACGAAACCGCTAACCATCAACAACAAGAGCGCGGTCATAATCGCACCGCCGCGCGGCGATAGCAGCAGCACCGCCAGAGCGCGGTCTTCACCGCCGCATCGCGGTATCCAGTACCGCTAACCACTAACAATAAGAGCGCGGTCATAATCGCACCGCCGGCCGGCAGTAGCAGCAGCACCGCCCGAGCGCGACCTTAACCACGACAGCGCGATATCCGCGTGCCGGAGTAGCGCACCAACAACAGAAGCAGCAGCACCGCCAGAGCGCGGCCTTAACCGCGATAGCGCGGCATCCACGTACCGCAAACCGGCGACAGCTACAACACCAACCAGCTACAACACTAACAACCACCAGTTACAACGACAGCAGTGCCACCCTACTAAGGCCTGCTGAATCGGAGGGTGAGTCTTTTCGGGCCATAAAATAAACCTACACATACAGTTGAATAGATAGGAAATATATGCAACCCTGCAAAAATGCGACTAATCCGGGATGACTCCGGGAGCAATCGCAANAACCCTGCAAAAAATGGGACTAATCCGGGATGACTCCGGGAGCAATCGCAAAGGAGCATGCGCCTAATACCACTTTCGATCTCTTTCTATGGAATGAACTGTTCGCTTTTGTTCGAGCATGTCCTATGAAGAGACTAATTGTTCACCTTTATACCCGAACAGGTATAAACTGCGACTAGTCACTTCTAAAAAATAAAAATAAAAATTTGCGCACATGAAATTTCATTAACAAAGTGCGTACATATCATTAAATCGTTAATAGTACCCGTTAGAGATGAGTCGGGGACTAATTGATATCCAATTATACCCGTGAGGGATGAATCGAGACTAAATGATCCACAATAGTACCCGTATGAGACTAGTTGCGACTAATTAATGCCCAATTGTACC
>NW_016175503.1:8273-9973 GCF_001687245.7 Rhagoletis zephyria
AAAGCCGTGATTGTTTCGAAAGTTAGAATATTCCTGAAGGACAAGCAAGATCACATGGACTGGGACAAACATATTCCCGAAATTCTGTCGGTTTTAAAAAGCGATTACCATACGTCGATTCAGAATTCGCCATACTAAGCGTTATTTGGACAAATTATGATACAACGTGCGTCAGCCTATAACATCCTGGAGAAACTGGGTAGTCTAAGACATGACGAAGACCCGATTACAAGCAGAGCTGACAAGCTAGCAAACATTCGCGAACCTTGAGCAAGTGAACCTTGAGAAAGCGCAAGATAGAGCAGCCAACACGTACAACAAACGTACGAGGGTTGTGAATTACCGGGAAGGACAGAAAGTATTCCGGAAAAACTTCGCTCTTAGCAATTTTAAGCAAGGCATAAATGCTAAATTCTTGCCTAAATATATCAAGTGTCGTGTTCTGCGAAAGGTAGGCAATGCTTTGTACGATTTAGAGGACTTGAATGGCAAACCAATCGGGAGGTGCCATGCATCTGACATCCGGCCGTGACACTGTCATCTGTCACGAAGAGCGATCCGAAGAAAAGCATTTTCTTTCCAAAATTTAATAATCAAGTTTTTTCTCAAATTTATATATATATATACGTTTTTCCAATATTAAACTTAGCGATAGGGTAGAACCTTGACCGCCCGCAGACTGCCCGGGGTCCAACTTTGCATGGCCTTTCCTCGAAGCTAAGTCTTGTAGGGCTGTAACGCGCATCTGTAACCCTTCCCTACCGATCATTTCTCTGCTGGTAGGGAATATACGTCATTCATTACTACTCCTTAGCAGATGAGAACAAGGCGGCGAGTTCATATATGAATTCGCCCAGGTAGAGAATCGGAACAGAAACGAGCTACTGGACTAGCGGAGGGGCCGTACTGTGAAGACCGACTAAGTTCGGCAATTGGGAGGTGGCTAACTCTAGCCAACGAATGTGAATAGAGTATCTTTTTTTCCTCTTACTGTCCTTTTCACTGGGCGCTTTGGCGGTCGGGGACAAACCGCCCAGTATCCTCCCCGAGCATCTATATTCATAGGACGTTCACGCGCGCTCCCACCGGGAGTCGTGAACTGCCTGACAATCCGCCATCAAATTAGGATTGTTTTTTAGGAGTTTTGACGAGTTCTTCTTATCAAAGATGTCTAATGCCTTTCGGAGTTTTGACGAGTTATCCTTTAAGAAAATGTCTCTTGGGCCGCAAAGCCATAATGAATAGGAAACAAAATAAATATATACACGTTTTTCCCAGCCGCCGGACGGCTATAAACTCGCGGCCAAGTGTCCTTTTCAGGACAGCCTGCCCTGTGTTCTTCTTAGCGGTGTTGAACTACTGGGGGGCAGGGTGTTAAGACCGACCAAGTTGGGCAATTGGGGGATAGGCTTCTCTGGCCTAAAACAATAGAGAACCACCGCAACACCAGACTTGAAATTTTCCCAGAGTTTACTCGGCATAATTCTGACTCAAGCATTTCGCAGAGAACACTAATTCAACCCATACTTAGTCACAACCGGGATTGAGTTCCGAGTAGAGTATGCTAGGCAAACTCTGACCTAACTTTTATTTTATTTTTTTTTTTCTTTACCAGAATTACGAAAACGACCCTGACGTACTGAAACCCCTCATTGAACCTTTTAAATCATAAAAATCATTCTACAAATGCAAGAATGTTA